>NC_041397.2:209693309-209985809 GCF_900747795.2 Erpetoichthys calabaricus | reverse complement strand
ACTGATGTGCAAGAATTGCAAGACTGTGAGTATTACTGTCATTTTGAGCACTACCAGTACATTCCATTGGCCTGTTCACAGAGTGAAACTTAGCATTTGAAAAATAATTTCTATCTCAGTTTAGTGAGTGACATATTTACTGTATGCATGTATTTTTTGCCATAATTAAATAAACTGAAGAATAAAACAATTTATCTGATTTGAGCTTTAAAATCAATTTGTTATGCATCTGTGTAAAACAAAGAACACTAATTTAACAAGGTTAAAAATAAGTGTTTTATAATTTTATCATTTCAACTTTTATCATTTTAACACACTTACTATTAACATACATAAATTATTAGACTGTGTGACCAGTAGGGGGTGTTGCAGCACCCCAAACACAACCACAATGACACAAGTCCTGATACAATAAAAAAAGGATTATTAAGCAAGATTCCTTGCAAACGGTTTCTTATATGCTGTCACCACAAATTCTCTTTCTCTCTCTCTTATTCCTCCACCCTTCCCAGGCGAGTGTTGTCCAGCTTCTTTCCCTTTTCTCTTTTTATCTTATACCCTGGAGTACTTCCGATGCCAGGATTTTGCCTGATAGAAACACCTCCGGGTAGAGCAGAAGTTCATGAGAGTAGGGATCACAAATCCTCACACATCCTCTGGCGGCACTCCAGGAACCCAAAAAGACTGCATCAAGGGACTACAGTTCACTGCATGCCTTGAGGGTGTTCATGCTGGCAGTGTTCCCCGTGGATGCTACTACCTGGACAGGTATTGTTCCTAGATTCACCCCTGCCAGGATGCTAACGTACCCAGTTTCAAACTGGCATTTTCTGCCATCTACCTGGATAAGGCAGAGAACATCCTGCCTATCTTCTTTTTTTTTCCAAAGGCCTGGCCTCCTGTCCATGTAAGGAACCTTGCCTCACCTGGCCAGGACACCCGCCCATGCATTCCATCCTTTACAACATTTATACTAATAATAATAATAAAAAAGTCTCACAGACGGGCAGATATACCATGGCTATAATAATTCCAAACAATTAGTTTACAGCTTGTATCTGGGTTGCCAGCTTGGGGGAATCCAGTTTGACTTTGTCTAAAAGTGCAATGTGGTAATTAGAGTGGCAACTAGGCCATGCTAGAGGTGCTTACGATAAAGATGTGTTGATAACTGTAGATTCACTCATCAGCAACAAAGTGAGCACAGAGGATTTGCCCAGTCTGGTAAGGTCCTATTATAAAGAAACATTTTCAGCTATTTAGTCAGACAAAACTATTCTACAAATGAAACAATGAATGACAAATATTGGGCCCCAGGGAAAATAATATACTATTTCTTAAATTCAAATCAGCCATTTGCTTAGTCATTCATTTTAAAATTAGCTGCAATCACATTCACATCAAACTGTTTCTACTCAATGAGTTGCTATGTACATATGTCTAGGTAAAATGTAGATTGTCATAAGAAAGACACAAAGACATCATAAAGGTTTGGGGCAGCCACCCATATAATATACCTTGGCTGCAAAAAGGGTTTGAAATAGTTGTGTGATGTTCACTAAGACGGAGTCCAAAACAGAACTGATGCAAGATGGCGGCTTTAAAGGCCATGGCAGGAAGTGATATCATCAGGGCCGGAAGTGACATCATCAATCAACACGGACCTGGAAGTGATGTTCTGGGAACCGGAAGCAGTGTCTTCGGAGGTGCCTGAACCGAAAGTGACTTCTTTGGAGGCACCGGAACCGGAAGAGACGTCATCGGAGGTGCCAGAACCATGCGGGATTTCCCAAGAATGGTTTACAAGGGATTGAGAAAGACAATTAGTGTACCTTGCCGCCCCATTGGTCTGGCATAGAATTACTATTACTCAGGCCCATGTCTCCTACTTGCACATGTGTGACAAAATGTATACTGTATATATTTTTATAAATATTAATGAGATCTGGTTGTTTTATTGTCTGCTTCAATGTATAAATATTTAAATTAGAAAACCTTTTTCTGATAAGAGTGAAGGTTTGTTTTGCACTTTAGTGGTTACATTTTGCTTAACAATACCTGGTTGATCTTGTATTTAGTATACTTACATTTATTAGAAATCATCATAGTATTAATAGTAGATAATAATCCAAGTAAACGTGGTATACCTTTGGTTTTGTTGATTAATCTCTGGAAAGCACCTTCAGTTTCATGAAATGCATGATAAAGTGTGATATAAATAAAGTTATCATTATTATTATTTATAATCAAACAGCACCTTATTCACGAAATGGGTCTTTGCTGATTAGGCTCTCTAAACCTGATCACCTTAAACAGTTTATTATTATTATTATCACAATAGGTTTATAGAGATTATTTTCATCTGTTTGGCTAATGAGACTATGAGAAATGGAAAAGCCGAACAACTCTTTAATCATCAACAAAAAGGCAGAGAGAGTGAATGTTCAAATCATACTTTTCATTATATGCTACAGACATTTTTTGTAAAGAAGAGACAGTGGCACCACTGTTCATAGCACATCTGGCCAAAGTCCTCATTACTTGATGTCTGGACGGGAACACTATCTGATAAGGTGTTGGTCATCTTCTAGCGTACTCTACATGCCTGGTTCCACTGGGCTGATTACTTTATCCTCCTACAGTAAGACTCTGCTCAATTCAAAATGGTGTATTGGCTGAATTGGGCCAATATTGCATAAGTGACTGGCACTTTTATCAAAGGGAGCCAACAGTTCAGTTGTTCTCAAGCCAAAACAAGGGAACATAATGAACGTTTGGATGGATGGCTAGATTAAATGTCTAGTGTGTAAAAGCTTCTGTAGCAGACGTTTTTCACCTTAGCTAGCTCAGTTATGTCAAATAAGTTGTCAATCTCGACATCCCCTGCAGAATATCTGTGTGTGCAGCATATTTAACATAAATTAATGGGATAATTCAATGCTTCCTATAAAGTTTTACTTCAAAACATATGGTAAACACTGTTTGCATCTCCTAGTTAGTAAATTTGTATTTTAAGTTTTGACATCAATGTCAAATTGTAGCATCTAAATCAAGGCTAAACACCCTGCTATTCGCAGTTGCTTTAGTGAACTGTTCTTTCAGCTTAAATTCTCTAAATGGGCTCTACTTCTACTTCTTCTACTTTATTGCACTACACTTTCTCTCAGTTCAGTTGAATTCATCAGTTCCCCATTACAGCATTGGAAATAATGTCAAGCATGGTCTACTTCAGCCAATAGATGATGCTTGTCTTTAATTCTTTTTGTTGTAGTCTTCACTTTTCAGTTTAGTTACAACCCCCTGAAGTAGGGTGCAAGTGATGTGACCTTAAAATACACAATAACACACCCAGTGGTTCAGCGTTAGAATTCTTTCCTTCCATAGAAGGACAGCTGTTAACAATGCCACTCCAGCCCACTTCACAGACCTGGAAGTTGATGCATTACATTTTACATACCTAAACTATACCATTCATGATCTGCTAAGTAATGGATGATGACATGAGTAGTGAAATACAATATTATATACTGTATTCAGCAATATAACAGTTAACATTAGTCAGTCACTAAGCAAACTTGTTTTAAATCTCTAACATTTCTCCACCTTGTGCTCAAGCTCCCCCAAACTCCACACATCCTCCTCCAACAAAGTCTTGGGAACTAAACAGGGATGACCAGGTTGGTGTCCCAACATTTATCTTCTCTAGTGTTTCGTTTTTTACTTGACAACAATGGGCTACATGCTAAATTTGGTGCCTAACAGTTTATAATAATTTTTAGTATTAAATATGAAGTCTTTTTTGTATATCTAAAAGGCAAAATATAGGATCAAAATCAGCAAGTGCAAATGGTACAAGTATAATCTAAAAGTTGACCTAAGTTGTACTATTTTTTATTTTTTTGTATACGAAGTACAGTATAGGGAAAATATTGTAATTGTCCAAAGATTTGATGTCGAGGTTTTGATGAATTTCGACGTTTTACACCTCCCTGACTTTCTCGTATATGAAGTATAGGGAAAGTATTGGAATCCTCCAAAAATTCCATTTTGAGATTTTGAGGAATTTCAACGTTTTAGACCTCCCCGAGTCCGAAAATACCATTTTTGGAATTATGTCTGTGTGTGTGTGTGTGTGTATGTAAACACAATAAGTTGAGTAAGCTTTCACTTAGGTCAACTGAATTTTGCATATAAGTATTAGGTACAAAACGTCAATTTCTATCAACTTTTGGGCTATTTCTGTTAATCGGAAGTGGTACTCTACCTTTTATTCATGCAGCTGCAGAGTCTGATTTTTCAACTTTACTTTTATAATAATTGTTCAATATATTATTAATTTGATTTTGTTGTTGATGGTTCTTTAATGTACACAATATAAAAATATAATCATTGTCAAATATCCATCCCCATATCTGAGTATACAAGAAAGTCTAAGGAAGACCACTCCCGATTTTTATTCATGGAAATCAGTTTGACCTGTTGCTTCACCATGAGTAGTAGTCCTTGAGTAGGCATTCCACACAACATTACACACCATTTTACAAATGATACCATACAGATTCCAGTGCACAATACTATCACAGAGATTCTGGCTCTCTGCAACCTGAGTTGGATTATGTCGGTCTGTAATTGTATTGTAATGTATAGTACAGGCAGTGTAGTGAATCAGCTCTATGTAAAAACTCCTGTGCTTTGAGACCCCATTGCTTTCACACATTTTAAAGTGGTATTTTGTAATCTGTTCTGTATTTAAAATCCAACAGCACTCCATCAAGTCAATGTATCAGCCTCCTCAGAAAACTACAGCTGCACATGGTTCATATCTCCACAGAGCTCAGGGAACCAGTCTTCTTTTACTGTCCCAGCTAATATTACTGCAACATTTGATATTACCTTTCTAAAATTATTCATTCAGTGAAGAGTGACATTTATTCTTTTTAACCTAAAGCAAAAACTAAATCAGTTTTTGGTTCAGATGACTTATACCTATCCAAGGATAATGCCAGCTTTCTGCATATGTTACATGAAATGAGGATTTGTGTCAGCACATCTAAGGCACTGGTGCTTCGTTTTAGGTCATAGAAGCAGCTTCGACTCATGCTGTCATTTCAGTTTAACATCTTGTTTTAATGACCTGCTTTAATTCATTGTTAGCTTTTCTCTTCTAACATATAAAAGCATTTCACAATCAATTAATGTTTATAGGAAATCTATTTAAACTAAATAAACGGAAGGTAATGAAAAACTGAGCAGAAAAGAAATCTGTAATTCTCCATTATTTTAGACTTTTCTCATATGGCATTGAGCTTGCAGTCATGGAAAAAGGGGGTGCTGTTGAGAGGGTGTACACTGTACAGTCCACCCTCACTGCCTGTATCACATACTATTACGGCTCCTGCTCAGCTCCAACATAAAATACTGCAGAGGGCAGTAACGATGGCACAGAATATTGCTAGTAGACAGCTGACTTCTGTTCAGGATGTACTGTATATAACGCTTGCTGCCTTCAGGCCTGATTTATACTTCTGTTTTAAGCCTGTGGTGTAGCCTGACCTGCACCTTGTCAAAAATGTTACTACGTGTTGTGTTGATGCAGACCCTATGCAAACCCCTACGACTCTGAATGGCCAGTTTGGTAACTATGTATTTCTTGAAATGCTTTTCTGTTCATTTTCCACTATTCTGAAATGAACACGGAGCAGAAAAAACTTGTTAAAGTGTTAGAAAATATACACCTTTATGTGATACCTCATACACTACAATACAAAGACATTTAGATGGCGGCAAATTTGTGGCACAATATATTGGGTAGCACTAGTTTGGAAATGGATGAAAAAGTGGGAGAATGTGAGGGGCAAATACATTTTATAGAAATGAAGAAAATGTGTAGCAAAAGGAGATGTGGTCCTTCAGGGCAAAAACTGCTTGCACTTTATATGATTATTTATGTCTCTTACGTGCTACAATCACAACTAACTACCGTTCAGACATGTGTCGTAATGTGGTGTGACACAGAAGTATAAATCAACCATTGAAAAGTATACAATATAACAAAAATCCTCAGCATCCTAAACAGTTTTGCTGTTCTCAGTCTCCCCTTCTGGCAAAAACCACAGGATCATTGGATTCAGGAACAGTTTCTACCTACAGGTCATGAGGTTGCTGAACAGTCTATCATAAGAATTCAAATAGTGTATAAAATAATTTGTTTAAATACAGTATTTAATAAATGCAAATACATATTGCATTATATATATTGTATATAATTGTATGTATATATTGCATGCCAAGTATGCTTTTTATTTATATTTATGCATGTACTGCATGTACTGTATGTATGTATTGTATTGTATTGTTGTCAGCTGCCCAAGGAGATATGCAAGTATGAATTTCATTGTATCATGTACACATGACAATAGACATGAGGTGATTATTGGCATATTTATAATTTTTATCTTTTATATTTTCTTATTCAGCTTGTGCTATGCTAAGACAGTTAATGGAAATGCATACATATACTCAGTGTGGGAGGGTAAATCACTTATAGGGCACATGATGCAATTCTCTGGTTCCTGCATATATAGAAAAGCCTGTAATTTTTACTTTTCCACATGATCAACCAGATCTGTATGGCATTGCATCAGGGAAAAAATGTGGTAATACCATTTATGCTACAGAAGTACCACCTGAGAGATACACAAAACATTCCTGAAATAATAGATGTAGGTTGATATGAATCACCAAAATGTTAATAAGGCACATCAAACATTAAAGCTTAGCTTCTTATGGAAACCAATTTGAAGGGTACACTGTGAAGGGATTTAATTGCAATACCAATTTTTCTTTCAGTCTACATAGAATAGGAACTAACTCCAGAGGAAGACATGGCACCTCACCTCAAACTCCACTTCTTCCACCCTCCAAAGAGATAAAGACTGGCTCATTATTTCAAGATGGTGTAATTTGCAATCAGGCCCCCTTAACGTTTTGTTATTATTTTTATTCGCTTAATGAAATGAAAAAGGGCTAACTTTGGTACCAATAAATCTTTCACAGTACAGAAATCGTAAAAAATGAAAGTCATTAAGGCAATATGCACCATGTTGACATCTCAATCAACAAAAAGAGATGCTATGCCATTTTGAATATTTTGATATTTGTTATGACTCAGCTCTTTTAATTATTCACAATAATCTATACTAATTAATAAAAGGCAAAGCCCTCACTGACTCACTGACTGACTGACTGACTCACTCATCACTAATTCTCCAACTTCCCGTGTAGGTGGAAGGCTGAAATTTGGCAGGCTCATTCCTTACAGCTTACTTACAAAAGTTAGGCAGGTTTCATTTCGAAATTCTACGCGTAATGGTCATAACTGGAACCTGTTTTTTGTCCATATACTCTAATGGAGGAGGCGGAGTCACGTATCGCATCATCACGCCTCCTACGTAATCACATGAACTAAAAACAAGGAAGAGATTTACAGCACGAGTCAAACGCGGGAACGAAGGTAAATGACGTTAATTTTTGAGTGTCTTTTAATACTGTGTAAGCATACATATTAACACATGTGCAATTAAACGTGTACATTTACGGGGTGACTTCTCAGGCTTAAAAGCTCGCCTTTTATCAAACGCGGGAACAAAGGTAAATGACGTTGTTGAGTGTCTTTTAATACTGTGTAAGCATACATATTAACACATGTGCAATTAAATGTGTGCATTTACGGGGTGATTTCTCAGGCTTAAAAGCTCGCCTTTTATTAAAAAGGTAAATGCAAACTGTTTTCATTCTGAAGGGCACAAACCACGTTAGATTTCAGACGTTAAACGTGCAAAAATGTCGGTACACCAGATAAATAAGCGCAACATATTATCTGTTGCATTGTATGCTTACAATACATATAGAAATGTGTTAATCGTTAACTAATATTATGGGATGGTGTTTTTCGACTCGCGCCTTGATTTAAACGATTGCATTTCTTGGTGGGTTTGCATAGCTTATTGTCAATATCTTTACACCTCTTTTTAAGACTTAATTTAAAAAGGTTTTCTTTTCTTCTTAATTAAAATTTAAAAGCAATACTTCACCGCTGCGAAGCCCCTCTAGCGCTGACGTCCGAGGTTCGATTACCGTAAGCAAGTGCAGTGAGTGTGTACGCCTGATGAGCCAAGAATAAGGGGGAAAGATGTGTCGCGTACTCTTTGCATTATTTGACAGTAAACTATTTTCAACCATTCTATGATCTGCTTCTCACAACTGAAGGCACCGTGGCTGATGTTACCTCACTTGCTCGCCAACCATAAGCGTTACCTGGTAGGTAACCAGCCACTCACTTCACTCCCTTACGGGAATCGAACCTCGGACGTCAGCGCTACAGGCGAAGCCCCTAAAATTGCACCACGGCGTGTGGTTCGTTTATTTGACAACATGTAGATCGGGGTAATTACATTCAAGGCATTCGTAGTCTGATTCACAATCTGATTGTATGGGTGGTTACCTACCAGGTAACGCTTATAGTTGGCCAGCAAGTCAGCTCGAACTGATCACTCGAGTGAAGGCAGCTTCACAAAAAAACAGATCCTTAACAAACTGTTATTAGTATATTTTCCCTCAATTTAAAAAGGTTTTCTTTTCTTCTTAATAAAAATTTAAAAGAGGTACTTCGCCAGTGCAAAGCGCGTGGATTTGACCGACTGACACATACAGACATATTCATGAGTGCAGGTACTTCGGAAAGAAAGCACCGTGTAAACCTAAAGTTTAAATTAAGTTCATAGACCTACAAAAGGTTGCCATTGATTTGAGGCAAGATTGCTTTTCTCCTGTACAACTATACGTTGCATTCTCAAGAGTGTGCTTGCACGGCTTCGGATATATATATATATATATATATATATATATATATATATATATATATATGTATGTATGTCTATATATATATATGTAAGCTTATAAGTACTGCCTTACTTCTCTTTAAGAAAGGAACATGTAATGATACTTGATTTAAATGATTCCATGTCTTGCTGGGTTTGCGTAGCTTATTGTCAATATCTTTACACCTTTTTTTAAGACTTATTGACTGAAACGGGCTTTCACGAAAAAAGTTAGGGCTTTGATACAGGATACACCCTCCACAAGTTAAGCAAGTAAAATAAAATATATATTTCTGTTTTATTTAAACCTTTTAAGTTCGTATGCATAGCCCCATTTGGCTGTTTTAGTTTTTTTTTTCTTTCTTCAGTAATATTTAATCTCCTTAAAGAAAAAGAACAAATGCATTTTACTTTTTTTGTATCTCTTTAGTAATATTTTAGTGTAAAAGGATAACCAGCATTTAAACCTTTTATATTACTTAATAAATTTATTTTACACAATGTTGAAAAATTAATAAGAAAGCTACATATTTTGGCAGCTGCTGCTTTAATTTTCAATGAAATGAAAAAAGCTCTCCAAGAGAAAACGTCAATGAAGAAGAAACAGTTTGCACTATCTAAAAAGGAGAAACCCTCATTTATAAAGGTTTGCTGCAGATGACTTAACTGAAAATAAATTAATAGTTCCTATGTGTATAATACATATTTATCTATTTTACTTATGCCTTTATTCCAGCAACTTGCAACATCTGAGGTACAATTTGTTACATTACTTTTGTTTTTTGCAGCACAGGCAGGTGAAGTGACTTCCTCAGGGTCACACAGTGGTGTCAGTACCAGGATTTGAACTGACAAGCTCCGGGTTTACTGAAATATTACTGAAGAAAGAAAAAAAACGAAAACGGGCAAATATGGCTATGCATACAGATGTCCATCCGTCCATTATCCAACCTGCCATATCCTAAATACAGGAGCCAATAAGTAGATATGTATATATACAGTATATATATATATATATATATACTGTATATATATATATATATATATGTGAATGTATGTATGTATGTATATATGTATGTCTATATTTATATGTATATATATTTATATGTATATATATATATATATATATATATATATATATATATATATATATATATATATATATATATATATATATGTAGATATGTAAATTTTTATATGTATATATATGTATATGTGGATGTGTATATGTATATATATGTATATGTAGATATGTGTATATGTAGATATGTATATATATGTATATATGTTTATGTATATATATGGTTACATAACCTCTTTAACACACTACTTCTCCGCTGCGAAGCGCGGGTATTTTGCTAGTCTTCAATATAATACAGGGAGAAAGCAGAAAAAGGACAAGATTTTTTTTTAATTAACATGACAAAAGCCTTCATTCAATGAACATATAAAAAAATCAGTGTAGAGATAAAAATATTTGCTTAGAAATATTCATTTTCCAGACCTATTTATTCCATGGAAATGGCCCAGCATTTTTAAACACTAGAGTTTGGCTGGAGCAATAATTAATAATTCTGAGTTATTGGGTATAAATAATAAAACATTTTGAAAGAGCTATCCTGTCATTCATTATTTCATAGTTCACCTGGAGCAAGGAAAAGGTAACAATAAATTGACACCTTGATGTTGATTATGAGGGGAGAAGCCAACATTATGATGATATATCCCTACAAGCCCTAACATCAAGTTTAATAGGAATAAAAAAAGTGGATTGTCCACAAGCTAGCCTGTGAAAACTTAAATGATCTATGTAGATGTAGAAGGCCACAGCAAGCCATAGAAGCAGCTTACACTTAAAAGTTAACATATTTAACACTAGATCCACCACACATTTTTTCAGTATTACAACTGCCAAGGCTATGCCAACTGGCATTGGAATGCTTTTGTTTTCACTCATGACCCTCAGCATACTGATAGATGCCTACTGCCATACCTCTGAAAATCATAGATAGCCTCATTCAGATTGCCAATTTACACAGCACATATTATTTACATATATTTTCACTTTAAATGTAAGCACATGTTTACAATTAAAAAAAATTCCAGGGTTGTACTGCTGCACAGAAACCTGCTTCAGTATTTAAAGGTTATTAGTATTTATTAGTGAAAAGCAAAACAACACATTACAATCAGCCGATCTCACAAAATAACTAATGATGTAGAAACTATTTTTTGTAGAGATATTTTGAAAATGTAAAACCATCCCCACATATTTATGTAGATATACAAACATTTGTAAATGGTAAGTGCCATGTAGGCTTATTACAAAATAGTCCTCATTACCCATCACATATTCTTGGCATCTTTATGGTGAAATGTTACATATTTTTAATTTGTTTTATTGCAAGTGCATCCCAACTTGCATTGATTTGTTTTGCTTGAAGTGAAAAAGACTGAAAACTGTGATGCCAGAGGAGCAGCTTTCCAGTATCTATATATATAAAATTCTTTTCGCGTTTGAAACAGAAATGACGTATGACCATGCAATATGGAAATTATGTATGAAACGGAAATTACGTATGACCACGCGATATGGAAATTACGTTGAGAACAAAGTGGACGCTGGGAGGCATGGAATGTCGGGCTGCTATGCCAGGTCGAGAGCTTCACAGTTTCGGGCAGCGTCCTCTCTTCTCGCACGGTTTGTGACACTTCAAGTGCCCCTTCGGCTCCTGGGAGAGTGGAAATCTTTGCGAATGAGTGTAATCTGTGCCATCGAAGCAGGACTCTGTTTTTAAATTGCCCTGCACGACTACTTACTGTCCCTTAAGGTGAGTTCGGGTCACTAAAACCCCGCAACATTCAAGGTTGCTTTTGTAATCAATTATTTTAAGAAGCTGGAGAGTTTACATCTAAGAAGATGTACAGACTTCTTCATGTAAAGTGTTGGACTTGGGAATTGTTTGGACCTTCTGCCCGTTAAGCATGGAAGGGAAGCGTCCACATTTATCAGAATTATTTTTCTCTTGAATCACAGGCACATAGTGCAAGGTTGTCAGGTGCTGTAATACCTTTTTGTATTCGGCGCCCTCGCACCGACAATTAACCTGTTCCACGTCATCCCTCCATAGGCACGCAATGACGTGAACGTGTCTGCAAAAAGTGGTGTCTCCTGCCCTGCAAAAATACTATAAAAGTCGATCAGCTGGTGCGCGCATAGCTGTGCCGGCCTTTGAGACGGTGACTGCGCTTCTGCATTAAGTGAAAGTAAGCACTTTTAATTTTTTTTCTCCTTCCCCTGAGCTACAGCCCAGACAACTGCAAACACAGGATCCCTTTTCTAGACTGCGGCAAACTAATATTAAGGCACTTCGCACTTTCTTTTGCATGTATAGGGTTATGAGTTCGTGGGAGGCACACACAGGAGTGGAGGACCAACGGTGCCATCCCGGCCGGTTAATGGCAGGGCTGTCTCTCCAGTCTGCACGAGACCCGCTGCGACGCTCCCCAAAAGGGGCTTATATCGTCAGTGAAGACGTCTCTCTACACTATATAAAAGAAAAAGGCAAATTTCCTTTCTTTATATCCTTTTTCCTTTTATCCCAAACCAAAGCTTTTCTCTCTTAACACTGCAGAGGACACAAAACTAATTTTCTTTAATTGCTGGTAATGCCAGTAAGGCACATTACCACAGGCAGAAATTTGGACGTTCACATAGAAAATGTAATTTCTATACCACAGCCGTCGTGTAGCGCCTTTCAAAAGGGATCTACTACCGAGAGATGATCCAAATACATTTTAGCTGCTGTTAGTACTACTTACCTGTTGTGTTATACCGCCTTTAAAATGTAGTTTACCCGAAACCACTCCAGTAGTGCTCAATGTATCTTTACTTCTTAAAATGTTAATGTGTTACTGTTTAATAACTTATACACTACATTTTATTTTTTTCCCTTGCACTCAGTGAGCGAAGCCACTGGGTAATCAGCTAGTTTAGCCATAAAAAGAAAAACAACACTTTTAAATCAGCTTGAAACATAAAATAATAAATTAAGTAAAAGTGCATACTTTTCAATATAAGTAGTTTACAACAATTACAACAACTCTTACATATTTTAAAGAAATATGTCAGTAAATGGCATGATGGACTAAATATAAAACTGCCTACAACAGTAGTCTGCATTCATTCACTTTTATTTTGTTGCATGTGCATTCTCTCATGTGACTCTGCCTCTGCACTTTACCTGTGTCTGCCTCTTTGACCATCTCATGTGTTACCTTTCACAATGGGATGGCAACTCTCATGTCATTTTGTTTACAGTTTGGTATGGAATTGTCTTGTCTTTCCGGCGAGTAGCTTATTTGCCATGGAAAGTGATATGTAAACATTGTCAGCAGTGACATTTCACATTTCCTCACTGATTGTTTTGTTTTTTTCCTGGTAACTGAGTTTAATATTTCTCCAAATTGGGAAGAGTGTTTATTATATATTTTTATTTACTTCAGCAGCTATCCAAAATTTGATGCCAAAAATTATTGTTTTTGCTTCACTTCCACTATGTGAAATGGCATTGTCTCTTCATTAGTAACAACTACTCACCAATGGGTATGTTCTGCTCTCACTTATAATACAGTTGTGTGAATGTACCAAATGTCTGATGTATCAGCGAATCTGTCAGTAAATGAAATACACAGCCAGCATTGATTTGAAACAGGTAAAGGAGAACACATGAGATGGCACACTGGGGATGGAGCAAGTCACAAGTGAAGAACACAAATGCTAGAAGGCCCAATGCTCACCTTTCACAGACACCACATACCCAACAATGTATTCAAAGTCCACAATAAGCAGTTGGCTTTCTTTTCTTGTCTACACATTTTCTGTAAAACTATTATATGTGTATGTGATTCAATATGTGTGATTTTGAGTGCTTGTGATTCAATATGTGCACCAGCATTTTCAAATAGCATATATTTTTTCCGCTAAAATCCAATTCATTTATGGCCAAGTACCGTGTTTTACCGGATCTTCCATGTTCACAAAGAAAACGTACTGTTTACACTCACATCTGCATACATTACTGGGTCTGCTGTGTGTGACAAAACATTGCGAGTGACTCACTTTTCAGAGCTATACTCTTAACTTGTGGCATCTTGTCTGTTTCCTTTCGTCATGTCACACTGATGCTAGCTATGTCATTTATTTTCCAAGTTGTGTTAAAACATTGCAATGCAATTTCATGTGTATTGATTTATGTTTAACAGTGCCTGGACTGGAATTTTCGAGGAGAAAAGGATAAGCAAATGCAGTCAAGTGTGTGCTAAAGGAAAGATACAGCGATTCACACCTAGGTATCAACGATCATTTGGTGTTGCTTATAGTGGTAACTGGGGGTTATTTGCACAAAAAAAAACAAAGAAAAATATAATTAGTTATGTTTTCTGCAACAAAATTTGCATTTACAATGCAACAATTTAGTAAAGGTCAAGAATGGATGGGAACGTAACATGCACAATGATGAAATAATTAAAGATTTAAAAACATAACACCAATTGTTGTTGGCTGTGGGGGTTCTAGTGTTAAGAAGAAGGCAGCAGAACAGGGAAAATAAAAGAAAGTATCACAAATAATATGATACAAAGGAAAATGGCACAATTCAAAATCACTAAAATCTTTGATTACTATAAGTGATGCTTTGTGAATAAAGATGTTACAATTTGAAAAAGATTATTAAAGCTGAGGGCGTACCTGGATTTTAGACACCTGCTTATACTCCAACACAGAGCTAACTTTGTGCTGCACTGATCAGATGCTAAACACACCAAGTCTGGATGCTGCTTGTTTGTTAGTATGAAAAAGAAATGGCTAATGTATTTAAAATCAGAAAAAAACGCATGAATTTGTGGGCTGTCTGTTTCTAATAATACTTGAAGAAAAAGCCCAACTGCATAAGCAAGTAGTAGAAACCTTGTAAAAGTGTGCCAAACGCAGCTAAAAGACATCAATGGGCTCCTGCTAGGATTGAAGTAGCATCTTTTGAAACTTCCAAGACATCTGCAGATATAGAGAGGAGTTAATTTGAGAAATAAATAGAAAGACAAACAAAAGACCAAGTACAGTAGACTAGAACTGTGTACAATCCACTCTGCCTTTCAGACACTCACACAAACATTTGGAAAGGAGGATCCCATCGACCCCTGAGAAGACAACAACAGAAACTGGACAAATCTCATGTAGAACTTCTTTACCTGCTTGCTATATTCCAATAAAATACTTATAAAACATAGTTTTTCAATCTATAGAATTACACCAAAAACACTGGTAAATAACATTAAGAAAGGTGTTTGATTAAATGTTGGTTGTAATGAAAACACAAAGTCACAGTGGGCTCCCAGAACTGAACCTGAGAACCACTGCACTGTAGTATAAGCTGCTACAGTAGAATACTGTGCATAAAGTCGGGCATTCACAGACTGACTTTAAAGTAATCATTCATAATTTGCTAGCCAGAGATGCAAATGGTAAAGTAATGACACAAAAGGATGATATGGTCTGTTCTCAGACTTGAGCTTGACACTTTTGATAAGCACAGATATAATATTTTTCACACTCATATTGTTTTATCATTCCAGAATCCTGGGATTGAATTCCAGTCTGGTCAATGTTTATATCTCCTCCCCATATCTATGAACTGGCCAAGTGTGAGTGAGCATGGATGTTAAAGTGTGTGTGCCCTGTGATAGACTCTTGCCTGCTTGTAAAGCCAGGGCAGTGTTTTGTCTTTTGTCTGCATGTTACTTTTACTGTATTTTATTTTAATACATAAAATGTATATGAGGTTCATTTAGGACTTCATTTAAACATGTCCTAAGTACATCCAACAGAAGAACAGGCAAGGAGTGGAACATAAAATGAGGCATGCAGTAAAGATTAAACTGAAACGCTGAACAAACAAAACACATGCATTCATTTTTAAAAGAAGCAATCTCATCTGCTGCTAAAACTAAAATCTGTACATTTGAGAAAATGTGCAGTGCCACCTGCAGCATTTTTATTTTTAATTGTGAAGTTAATTATGTTTAATTATTTTGTGGTGATTAATAGCTTATATAAAGACATAAATCTTTCCATTAGTAGGATGTGTTATTCAATATAATAAACATATATGTCAAGACAATCATAGAGAGGTATGAGAGTAAAATGTTGAGATATTTTTATATTTTATATGAATAATAATTATTATAATGTAGCTAATGAATATCTAATGACTTAGTTGCATAAATGATGTATAAAGAAACAACTCTATTACATAAGGAGGCACTTTTGTATACCATTTTATATACAAAGCTGCCTTCTTTTTTTGGTGACAGTGTGGCTTTAATAAGGATATGATATCTTGGTTTCCATGACAACAACTAAGTCAGCTTGCTGTTTCAGTTTCTATACTGTAATGCACTTTTACTGTCCTGGATAACTCCTGGAATAAACATTCACACTGAAAAAGAAACATGTTTTCAATTGTTATTCTACAGAATTGAATTGCTGTAATTGTAACATGTGAAATAAAATAATCATTGTTTTGATTACAAAAAACTTTCTTTTTTTCTTTAATTTGCATTTGAAGAGCGTCATGTCATATAAAAAGCTACAACTCCTTTCCTTCCAAGCCTCGGTCTTGACTTACGGAGTCTCCTTGGATCTTTTGTTTTAATGATCTCAAAATATAAATGGAGTAAACTGAAACACGTACATATCATATATATTTATTTTTTACATGTGACTGCATTATGTATGCACTTTGATTTGATGCTAAATATTAACAGAAGACACTGAATAAAGAACAGCAATCAAGGGTTAATTATTTTGCATATACCGTGATAGTAAAAAAAAAAACGCTCTTACTTTCTGGAATGTTGCAGAGGAAAAAGTAGCTTTAGCAAATAGCTATATATGATAAGAAATCTATAAATACTGCAAAAATAAATTAAAATAAATCCAAGTGAATCTACAATATGTGGTGGCTTCTTTATTCACTTATAAAATAGTGTACATTCACAGTGGACTGCAGTTTGCAAAGTTAAGCATGCCAAGCAGTAGCATTTATTTTGCAGGGTTTACCTCCTCCTCCAGATATGAAGAAAATCCATCCCTTCCTTTGAAGCTTGAAAACCAGACATCATGAATGTCAACTGATTCCCAGACATTAGCTGAATGTAGAGCCTTGACGGATATTTTTCCCTTTGCCTGATTGTTCTAAATTAGAAATTAAATTAGTGTTACTACACTAGTAAGGACATGTGTTGATATTGTTGTGCTGTGTTTTCAATGACCATGATTGGCTGTCATTAGCATTGTCTTTCACATCTTCAAGACCCATTTTAACCTTTTCAATGATAGTATCCATTTGTCTCTTTTTAGTTTCCCTCGACTGTTGTTTCTCCTCTTATCTTGACTTTTCCTACTACTGCCTCATCTAGCAAGCCTTTTCTCACAATAAGACTGAAATATGTCAAGGTATTCTATAGAGGTGAGTGTTTTTCTATGTGCTTTCATTTACAAGTGCATTCTTTGTCCAAAATAGGGACAGACTGGTGTCACTGTGATTAGCATTGTTGGTTCATGATTCCAGCAACCTGGATTCAAATCCAATACCTGGTTGCTATCTGTTTACAGACTGCACACTTTCCCCATGTTTGTGTGTGTACCACATCTCGTATGTGTTGGTTTTCCTTCCACATCCCAGGCTTGATGGTCTCATTGACAATTCTAAAATAGGCCATGTGTGTGTTGGCACGACTGTACCCTGCATTGGTGCTCCATTCAGGGCTGGCTTTTAGGCTCCAGCTACCACCTCAATTCAGAACTGGGTTAAGCAAGTTTAAGACCGTAAACAATAGAGCAGGGGTCCTCAATCACAGTCCTGCAGGGACGCAGTGGCTGCAGGTTTTTGTTCTAACCTGATGGCTTAATTAGAAAACAATTCTTGCCAATAATTTAATTTCATGGCTTGTTAGTGCTTTAGCTCTGCTATGTCAGGTCATTATCATATCCTAGATTTTCTTCCCCTTTCTAAGGATATCATCTAAATGATTTGAAGGCTAAAATGGATGAGTAATTCTCAATCCTTCACTTTTTTCTCTTCACTTTCCTTCCAAGTATTTAATTAAACCCAATAGTGCATGATAAATACACACAGGTGTAAATGGTAATAATAATAATATATAATAATAATAATGTATTTTATTTATAGGGCACTTTACATTAGTAGTAAATCTCAAAGTGCTACATAAAAAAAAGTTTAAACAAAGGCAAAGCAAGATAAAAACAGAGATAAAATGACAATTAGTAGCATTCTTGTTAATAAGCTTTCCTAAATACAAAAGTCTTTAGCTGATTTTTAAAACAGCCCACAATCTGCTGTGTTCTTGGGCTCTCTGGTAGGGAATTCCAGAGCCATGGAGCAACGGCTTCAAAGGCTCGGTCACCCATTGTATGAAGTTTGGTCTCAGGGGGGTGAAGGCGGTAGGTATTTGCAAAATGTAGGTTTCTTGTAGTGAATTGTAGTATAAGGAGTTCCTTAAGATATTGTGGAGCATTTCCATGGATACATTGGTGAGTAAATAAACAAAGTTTGTATTCAATATGGAGGTGAATAGGGAGCCAATGAAGTGAATAAAGGATTGGTGAAATGTGTTCATATTTCCGCACCCTCATCAGGATTCTTGCAGCACTATTTTGAATTTGTTGGAGCTTTTGAAGGCTCTTGCTGGGGATCCCGATGAGGAGTGCATTACAATAATCCAGCCTGGATGAGACAAAGGCATGAACCAGCTTTTCAGCATCACAGAGGGAGAGGTAGTGACGGAGTTTGGCTATGTTTTGGAGATGAAGGAATGCAATTTTACAAAGGTGATGGACATGTGTATCAAATGACAGATGGGAGTCTAACTTGACACCCAGATTTGTAACAGAAGGGGAGAGGGTAATGATACGGTCAGAAAAGGAAATACAATTTACAGAGGAATGAAGTTGATGGTCGGTGCCAATTAAAAGAGCTTCTGTTTTAGTGCTGTTCAGCTTGAGGAAGTTCTTGGACATCCAGGCCCCAATCTCATCTAAACAAGAGGAAAGAGTTGATGGAGGTGTAAAAAAAGTCAAATCCAGACTTACATAGAGCTGAGTATCATCGGCATAGCAATGGAATGAAACTCCATGCTTGTGGAAGATGTGACCCAGGGGTAGCATATAGATATTAAAAAGGGTCGGCCCAAGGACTGATCCATGTGGGACCCCACAGGTGACATTGTGGGTACGAAATTTAGCATCCCCCAAGGCCACATACTTAGCCCTATCTGTAAGATAAGACTTGAACCACTCCAAAGCAATGCCAGAAAGTCCAATTATATAGTGAACACAATGAAGGAGAACATTATGATCTACCGTATCAAATGCAGCTGTGAGGTCCTGGAGGATAAGGAGTGATGGAGAGCTCTGGTCAGCAGCCATCAGGAGGTCATTGGTGACTCTGACCAGGGCTGTCTCTGTACTGTGAGAAGTTCGGAAAGCAGATTGAAATTTTTCAAACAGATTGAATTTTTTGAGGTGATCCTGAAGCTGGACCAAAACAACCTTTTCCAAAACCTTAGACAAAAATGGAAGGTTGGAGATCGAACGATAGTCTGCTATCACTTCAGGATCCAAAGAGGATTTTTTTAAATGAGGTCTAATTTTTGCGGTTTTCAAGGCCATTGGGACTAAGCCGCTCTGGAGAGAGTGATTAATGATATCAGTAATAAGAGGGCTTATATCTGATACATTAGCTTTTACCAGAGGAGTAGGAAAAGGGTTCAATGAACATGTTGAAGGTCTCATCCTCTGTATGATTCCCTCAACGTCTTTAACTGTGGTACAGAGGAATTGGGAAAGGCAGACCATTGGCTTTGGTGTAGAAACACCAAGTGATGGAGGGCTGGAGGCAGACAATGAGGAGCGGATGATGTCTACCTTAGAGGTGAAATATTCAATGCAATTATTGCACTGCTCCTCTGTGAAATTATTACAGGCATGTAATAAGGTATGAGGATTGAGTAAATGGTTTATCACGGAAAAAAGTTGTTTGGAGTTTCCAGGACTGTTATTGATTAAATTTGAATAGTATTGAGATCTGGCAGTGGTCAGTGCTCTGGAGTAGTTTTTTTGGTGTTCCCGATAGGCTAATTTGTGGACCGTTAAACTGGTTGCAACAAAACGCCGCTCGAGGGCTCGCCCAGCTGCTTTCATCTGTTGAAGCTCACTTGTAAACCACGGGGCAGATTTTACAAAAGAGACCACTCATGATTTAACTGGGGCATGGGTCTCAAGGATGTTCTGGAGCCCATTGTTGTATCAACTAATTCATTGACAGAAGAAAGGTGTGGAGCAATAGAGAAGTTCTTAATGTCAGCATTTAAATCAGTCGAATTAATTTTTTTCAGAATTCTGAAGAGGGTGCAGCATTGTGGTTTAGAGTATAGTGAAAATGTGGGTAAATCCATTGAAACAATTTTATGATCGGAATCACCAAGATCAAGTACTTGGAGGTGAGAGATGAGGACTGAGTCAGTAATGACTAAATCGAGGGTATGGCCCTTGTTGTGAGTGGGGACCTTGACAAGTTGCCTCTGATTTAGGCAGTCCAGGAGCTCTAAGAGCTGGGCAGCAGAATAATTAGAGGGTGTGTCCACATGAATGTTCAGATCTACAAGAATCAGTACATTTAATGATGTTGTACAGAAAGATGAGAGCAGCTCATTCATTTCCGTAATGAAATGAGAGTGTTGTTTTGGTGGTCGGTAAATAAGAAGTATTGTTATAAAAAGTGGATGCTTGCAATTAATTGCCAGGCATTCAAAAGTTGAGAATTTAGGAAGGGGGAGAAGTGATAATTGCAAACCTATATGATGGGATTACAATCAGACCACCGCCACGTCCAGAGCTGCGGGCCTTTTTGAGGTAGGTGTACCCAGGAGGGCAGGACTCATTTAAAACTGAGTATACCTCAGATTTATGCCAGGTCTCAGTCAAACAAATAATGTCAATCCCCCTGTCTACAATGTGATTATAAATTAGACAGGCTTTATTTGTCAGGGACTGAACATTAAAAAGTTCAACTTTGATGTTTAGCGAGGTGTTGCTTTTAACCAGAGAACGAAGAAAGCTGAAACCCACTCCAGGTTTTCCATCTTGCCTGGACCACCGCCGAGCAGTGTTTTTAGTCTCCGTGGTGATGGTGCTCGGATGGCGTGTTCGGGGTGTGACACAGCGAGTTGCTGCTGACCACAAGGATGGAATGGAGCTCCCAGTCTTGATGTAAACATACCGCCGACCAGACCCCCTATGGACGTAGTGGGGGCGACAGAGGAGTCCAAGTTGTTTGATGACTGTGATGTCTAATGGAAGGCTGTGGTTGTTGAGCTCCAACAGTTGCAATGGCAGATACTGAAGCATGCCGGTGAGCAGAGGAGATATGGTCCCGATGTAAATAGTCGGCCGTAGTCCTTATGTGCACAGTTGGACAGCTGTGGTGCAAATTGCAAAGGGCTCCAGAAGCAAGACATTCACCAAGATCCCCAACGACAGAGCCGACATCCAGGAAATGTAATAGCGGGCAGAATACTGGCGGATGAAATGCAGGCAGTTTGCAATCGACTCCAGAAGCCTTAGTTCAGATGACAACATTAAGAAGTATTCCGCAAGAAATCCTAAATGCCATCCACAGAAAACTCAAGTGGTATCAGTCAGTATCAGTCAGTTAGAGACCGATAACAGGCTAGCACCGATGACACAATGTAAGTCGGCCCAGGTAGGATTTCTCCCAAAAGAAATGATATTAAACGCTGTAAGGTGTTAACAGCAAATTACAGCCGCTAGATGCTAAAGTTCTGTATAATATCCAGAAAACAGCTACAATCAAATGACATTCAAGTAATACAAATACTTAAATAATGAACATAGCGTGGAGAAGCAGCGAACAGCCAGAACCTGCGTCCTCTCCCCTGCTACAAGCTAAATGGAGAAATGCTCGTCTCTTTTGTCATATGCATGCTAATTAGGAGCAATTAAAAAACCAAGAATATAAGCAATAAGGGTTCAAAATCTTAAAACGCGAGACAACTAAAGTGAAGCATAAGTGTTACTTGTGCAATAAGTGCTTCTTATTAAGCAATTGGGTTGGAGCAAAAACCTACAGCCACTGCAGCCCTCCTGGACCGTGATTGAGAACCCCTGCAATAGATTTATGGATGGTCAAAATTTAGAAATTACTTTGTGATTGAGCAGTGAATCTTAAACTATGGGTTGCAATATCTATTATTGGGTTGCGCTGAGTTATGAATTACAATTGTACTGAATGAGAAAGGGTCACAAACGGTTTGCGGAAAGCCTTATGATGGGTTGCCACTTGCATAGCTGAAACAAACGCCCCTGGACGACAGTTGGAGGAGATTCTCAAAGACATAACAGGAAGACGAACAGCTGCTGTTCCCCAGCGATTATGGGTCGCGAGAAAAATAAAAAGGTTAAGAACCACTGTGATAGAGAAACATACATGACAGTTGCCAGACTGGAAAAAATGTACAATAATAATCACTGACATTTATCATTCTTTGTTGATTAAACTTGAATGAAGTGGGCTGGGAGACAGTATTTATAAATTAATGTATTGTAAACTCATAACTGGAAGCTGTATTCACATTTAAAGAACATAGAACACCCAAATAATCACATTTTGACTTCACAGCTTAATACTCCAAGTCATGTAGTGTTTATTTTATATAGAGTCACATACTGACAGCACCATCATAATGTGTTTTGCAAATCAAATATTGAAACACAATATACTTAACATTTAATATTCGATACAATGAGTGTTTTTACTATACAAAGGACAACATTTTATTTCAGATTTTAATAGCTCACAGTGATTCCACAAGACAAACCATGAGCATGTTGATGTCCATCCAGCCATCCATTATCCAACCCGTTATAACCTAACTACAGGGTCACGGGGGTCTGCTGGAGCCAATCCCAGCCAACACAGGGCGCGATGCAGGAAACAAAACCCATCCAGGATGCCAGCCCACTGCAGGGCACACACACACACACCAAGCATACACTAGGGATAATTTAGAATTGCCAATGCACCTAACCTGCATGTCTTTGGACTATGGGAGAAAACCGGAGCACCCAGAGGAAACGCACACAGACACGGGGAGAACATGCAAACTCCACACATGGATGACCCAGGAAGTGAACCTGGGTCTCCTAACTGCGAGACTATGTTGATGTCCCTTGATAAAATCTTTAGAATAACATAAGATGTTGGCTTTCATCAGGAGCAGAGCACAAGTGAACTTTTTGTTTTCAATGATATTGAATTGTCTAGCCTCTGATGCAGTACAATACCTTTAAATTAAGACACCATATTTGACTACTGTCACGAGCCTCTTAACGTGGAGAATGCAGTTTCAGCTTTTTCTCCAGATTTAACAGGACACAGATCAGCCAGTAGGGATTCATCAGGCCATTGAACATTGTTTCAGAACATTTGAGAGGCATTTCGGCAAGCCATTTCCAAAGCTGGGGTGGTACAAAGTAACACATTATTGTAGTTTGTTACTGGTAAACGTCATTAAAGTGGTTTAATATGTCACATTAACATTTAAAGCTCTCCACAACCTCCCTATCTCACTGATCTCCTACAGACTTACACTCCTTCTTGCTCACTCAGATCCTTATCTGCAGCTTTACTTTCTGTACCGCACATCAAACTCTGTTCTATGGGAGCTTGAGCGTCTCTCATAGTGCTCCTCAACTCTGGAATTCTCTTCCCTCTCATATTCGTCAACTAGACTTAATGACACATTTTAAAACTGCCCTCAACACTTATCTTTTCAAACTGGCATACCAATTATGATTTTAACTGTCTGTTATCTTTGTATGTTTGCTACTACCTCTGTACCTTATTGCTATTTGATTTTATCATCCTTTTTGTTTTTATATTTTATTCATGTTGTTTAATTTCATTGTAAGGTGACATTGAGTGTTAAGAAAGGTGCCTATTAAATAAAATGTATTACTATTATTATTATTGTTGCAGTTTAAATTTCTGCAATCACATTATAGTTACTGACTTAGGCTGGGCATACAGCTGTGCATTTTTTAGAACTCGGTCAAGTGACTACTCACAGAGTTGCCAGATGTATCAGGCTCAGACTGTACAAACACATTTGGTCCAATTGACATGCCATAATGCAGTTGCTCAGACTACGTGTGCATATATCCCTGACAGACCATTTTACTCATTGACATTTTACAATAAAACTTCACCCACTCTAAAAAACAAATGTGGTCACACGCAGGTTTCTCAACATGCCAGTAAAGAAAAGAGCTGCATTGCTGTGCTGTGCTGTGCTCTGAAATAAAAAAAGAGAAGAAAAAGGCATAACTGGACATGGAGATGGTTGGGAAGGTGAGGACAATAAGGCCTTACTATTTTACAGAGAGAAGTCAAGCAAAATGACACCTTTTATTACCTAACTAAAAAGATTACAAAATGCAAGCTTTCAAGGCAACTCAGGAACCTTCTTCAGGGAAGATGTAATAAAAGGTGTCATTTTGCTTGACTTCTCACTACATCTATAATGGCTAACACGGTACAACACCCTAGTATTGTTTTACAAAGAGAATTGCATCTATGTGATCTATGTAATTTACCATTCTGGGTGTTTATTTTGGGGTCTTCCAGCAAGATAGTGTAAAGGCCAGCCCTGACACAGACAGACGTAGAACACGGGTTCAAAACACGCAAGCATTTTATTTTCTTTTTCTTCACTTGTGGGCAACACCTTCCTCGTTCCCACAAGCACAACACAGTCTTAAGCCCAAACACAACTTAAACAAATCCTTTTTCCTTTACCTTCTCTTTCTCTTTCTTTCTCCTCCACTCTCCCTTAGGCAAGCTTCACCATCGTCATTGTCATCGTCCTCCTCCTCCTCCCACTTATTACTTTGTTACCCTGAAGCTCTAAACTTACATCGTTTGTATTCCTTCCTATTAATGAACTGTCATGCTGTCTCCCTTTTAATACTGCTAACTTTCCTAACCGCTAAAGACTGTTCTATCAAGTAAAACTTTTTACACACTGTTTTCTTCTTAAGAAAACTTGCTTACTTAATATCCAACACTAATTATTTCCATTTTCACTTGTCAGTGTTCCCTTGCCACATGCCTGGTTATGTACCGCAGAGCCCTTCCTCTTAACCGATTTGAAGTCAGCTGCCTATCTGTACTTAAAATAAATGCTTTCGTCCTAAAGAATGAATACATATGCCATCACGTTCTATTATTGCTAATGCGTAGTCTGAGAGTGAGATTGTTGACACTGACTTTATTAAGAAGTCAAAATTTCAAATTTTATTTTGAAAGATACAAACAATTCAGTTTCACAATGCATTGCAAGTTTAAGAATGAGGGAAGAAAGTGAACCACAGTGTGTGGGAGTCTCTGGGAATTGTATAATTAAACATATAATACATAAGTTAATATTTTTGGTCCTTGTGATGTACAGCCTCATGATCAAAGAGCTCATAAGGAATTAGATTTATAGAGGCAAACAAAATGCTGTGTCATGTGATGTAGTACCAGATCTTGACATACATTTTAATTTTTCTGTTGCATCACTTTAACATTCCCACAAAAATGGAGACGTCTGTGTACAAGTAAGAGAGCTCAGTCTTTACCTTAATTGTTAGTGAAAATATGATAGTTAAACACAAAATGTAAGTGCTTTGTTTTTGATTGCCATGTGTTTTTCTTGTTATTATAAAGAGCACTGAGACAGAAGAGAAATGGGTGCATTTGTTATACTATACACTAAACACTGCAGGTGCCTGGCCCAGCCGATCAATAAGTGCATTTGTCTACTGGCTGCTACACTAGCAATAATTTCACTGTTTATCATCTAGTGGTTAACTCGGTTTATTTTTAATATTTAACAATTACTTGTTATTAGGAATTATTTTCATAAACTAATGGCTGATGATACATATAAAGTCATGCAAATTACTTGTTTAATTGCTGAATTCACTTTCACTGTTATTCATTACTGAAATACTGAAGAAAAATTTGAGTGTCCTTGTTTACCTTTTCAGATGGTAGATATTTACGTGATTTTTGAGAGTGATGTAAAAGTAAAATAATTAGTAAGGAGATTACTTATTCCATGATTATATTTTCCATGAAGAAATGAGTAAAGTTAACCCTCTTTAAGCAACTACCCCAACTCTGGTGACTATTAAGATGTTTGATTACTATATTAAAGTTTCCCCGTTTTGGCAATACGAATGTAGCTCTGGATTAGTTCTGACAGAGATGCTTTCAGTAAGTTTAGTAACTTTTTCCATACTGACCGAATTCAACAACTCTCGCCAAAAAAAGAATTTTTAACAAATTGCTTGTACATCTGCAACTGGTACAGAAAGCTGCGGTGAGACTACTGACT
This sequence comes from Erpetoichthys calabaricus, assembly GCF_900747795.2. NCBI lineage: Eukaryota > Metazoa > Chordata > Cladistia > Polypteriformes > Polypteridae > Erpetoichthys > Erpetoichthys calabaricus. The sequence continues at coordinate 209,959,389 of NC_041397.2, read as the reverse complement.
GGCACTAAGAAAATAAATCACATCACTGTGGTTTTAGTTTCCCTTCATTGGCTACTAGTTCATTTTAAACTGCTACTTTTTGTTTTTAAAGCTTTAAATGACTTTGCCTCTAGTTGTATTGCTGACTTGCTTTGCCCACCCTCCACCACTAGGTCATTAAGGTCTTTGTGCCAGCCATTATTAGATAATGCCTTTGCAGAAGCTGCCCCAAGATTTTAGACTTACCCCTCAAAGTTAGAACTGCTCTTTCTCTTACAGTTTTTAACTGCAGTGTGATGATGCGGGTTCACTCCACGCTCCCTTTCAGTTTCTGGAGCCCTTGAACCCTTCATCGTCGGTAATGTTGCTGATGAGCTCAGCAGTGAGGCACAACAATGGAGCAAGAGGATGGTGTAAAAAGGTGTCAAGTGCTTTTATTAAAAACAATCAACAAAAATAATATCCAAATTAAATAAAGTGCAGTGCTTCAAATCATTAAATAAATAATCCATAAAATAGGTGAACTAGTGGAGGTTAAAAACAATAAATGAATCCATTAAAATGAGGTTAAAACAATGCTGGAAGCAGTATCTTAAAAAAAACAAGCCGGTGTCTTCTTTTATCTGGCGGCTCTCCTGCTTTTTCCGTCTGGGCCCCGCAACAGGAGAGTCGCCCTCTCAGCAGCTGACTTTCTCTACTGTCCGGTTGCCTTCCGTTCCCTGGCTCCGTACGGCTACCTTACCGGACCGAGACTTGGGTTCCTCAACAGCCAGGTCTCTCACGCTGAGGCACACTTTCCCAAGACTCCACGACTCCCGCTGCCATCTCGGCCTTACGCGGCCAGCTGTCCTTCATCCCTGGTCACTCCAGCTCCTTGTGCGTTCAGGTGGAGCGACCGCTTCCTTCCGCCCCAGCAAGTGTTGGCCAAACACCACTGCTAGGGCTCACTGTTCAGGTGCCTGCCTGCAAGCACACGCACACTCGCTCGCTCTAGCTCGCCCACACCGGTTCTCTCTCCATCCTGCTTCCTGCAACTTCCATTTCTTTTCTCTTTTACTTCCTTTTTTTCTCTCCCTTAGCCACCTCGTGCTTCTATTTATGAAGAGGACGTGGCGAACGTAGCAATCAGCAGCCCCTGGGAACAATTACGGATGTGAATGGTTTCTCACCTGTGCACTTAGGTGAGAAATGCCCACACCACGAATCCCCCTGGAACTGCTTCAGCCACTCAACCACCACGCCCCCTCACTAAGCCGCAAGTGCAGTGATTATTTATTTAAAACTGGCCTCTTGACGTGAGCTGTGGACCCGCTATACCACATGCAGACTCAAAACAATCCCTTTTACATTAGCTTTCCAGGGTATCTAGATACATGTTTTTATACTTGTTTTTTGTCTTGGTGTGTCTATTATATGGTTTTTAACATTTCTGTTCTTTTCCTAAAACACTGCTCTCATTCTACCTTTCAGACCCTCTAATAATCTATGAATAGGCCTGATCTATTCACTTTGAAAAATACAGAGTAATAAAGAGACATTAGACTGGAGGTAAATATTTCAGGATCTTGCCAGCTGTGTGCCATCACCTATACCAAAATGGCACATATTCTAACTCAGCATTAGATGACAGAAGTTGTGTTTTACCATAAGGCAATATGTGGAGACATGCTTTTAAGCCGCAGTAGAATGTTGGTCTTGAATATCCTACTAAATGGCTAGCTAGTTTTGTGATGCTGCAGTGCAAAATGGTCAAAAAGGTGAGCAAGACTCAAAATAAAACAAAACCTGACCAGGGCTTTATGTATAACACCACGAGTTGAATTCACACTAAAACATGGCATATGGACAAAACTGGAAATGTGTGTATGCACAAAAAAATCAGATGCATAAAACTGGTTAAACAATGTTCCACACACTCACCTTTATAAATCCCAATCAACGTGAATTTTAATGCACATGCACACACCTACAGCCCCCACCTCAACTCATCCCTGAATTTTGCATATTTGGATATGCAAATCAATATAAATAGCCCCTTCTGTTTAGTGTTTTGTTTAAAGACAATGACAAAAGCATTTGGAAAAAACAATTTCAGCAAAAGCAAAGTGGACACAAGGAAAAACATATTATTTGTTGGCTTAAGCAGTGGTATAAACAACAAAAGGTAGTTGATTGAGTGATACAGTGTGGTGGAGACACTCAAAGTTTAAATTTAGAAAGTTGCTCAGTATCTGATATAAAAAAAAGAAGTGGTTAGACATCAAAGTTGACGTGAAAAGGCAAGTTGCAGCCCACCGTCTCTTTATTCTGTTTCAAACAATATTGCAAAAGCAGAACCCCATGCCGAAGATATGACTCCAGGCAGAGATGGTGCTGCTTGTACCCAGCATGTCTTCTGGCGCTGGCTGCACACACACTTCTGTCTCAGAAACCACTGGGTGACCATCTGGCTGTGTGCTGACAGACTCTGTTCTGGAGTGACAAAATGTAATATTGGTTGCTGTGAGAGATGTGGCCAATGAACTAAGAAATATAAGGCTTATACTATGTAATATTCACCACAAATTGAATTAATAGGTTAAAAATAAAAGCTGCGTCTGATTACCTGTTTCTACATTCTGCTGATTACATTCAAACAAAATTGTAACGCTGTCCAATTTGGCTGATCAATTGGTGGGTGAGGGTCAGGTTCATCATACTGCATCTCTTCAGGTACATGCAAGCCAACAATTGTGTGCCACATTATGCAGCAAGCTACATGCTTGCACAATGCAGCACACTTTGTGTGGACTATAGAGCAGCACATTAATGGAATGGAAATGCTTTATATTTACATAAGCAAATTCATTCTCTGATGATGCCTTCATAGTATAGCATCAGTGCCGAGTGCCACAAAAGTTAGATTCTGTGATCTTTACATGGGTTTTTAAAGTGATTCACTGTCCTTAAAAGGTCTGCTTGCCTTTTGCTACACTAGTTGAAAAAAGCACCTTCGACTGTGTGGAGTTGCAGTTTGTATAGGCTCTCCTGCTATAGATGATGTAATGCCAGCTTATTCTTTGGGTGATTCATCCTTGGTTGATGTAACTTGTCCAGCACTGTTGCAATGTGCATGCAGTTGACTGCTCTGATTACATTTGGAATTGTTGCTGCGAATTGTGCTTTGATATTTGCTGTCAATCACAGTGTAAGTAAATCTTATATATCTGGATACCAAGCAGACAATATCATCCCATACAGTTGGCACAGTGCAACTCAGTGATGATTGTGAAATACTCGATCAGTCAGCATGTTCATGCTAAAAAGCTCCGGTGGCTAAAAACCACGAGGGCGGATAGAACTTGCAAAGGAGCTGGTAGAGCACATTTCCTCAGAATCTTCCTTTGTAAAGCCGACACTAGTTCAGCACACAGCTCCAAAGTAATAGCTCTTGGAAACTGATACCAACTTATAAGAAAATCATCATCATCTCTAAATATGCACTCTCTTCTCATTCTTCCATTTGTGATGTCTTCTAACAATGGTAAAGCAGCCATTGTAGTTGGAATAGTTTGGCAATTCCGTGCACCATGATATTGTTACAGAATTATTACAATCAAGTGAATTAAATTTGTAAATGATATGGAATTAACTTTTAGATAAATCATGCATCATGGATATGAATCTAAAAAAGTAAGGGATACCACACAGAAACAGTACCACTGCTTTGACGCTGGGTGCCGTCCATTTGTAAAAATGTGCAGAAAAGTGTGTACGCATGGTGTGAGGCTGCCATGAAAATGTGCATGGCTTTATGCAAAGTTTAGATTTGATACATCTCAAAGTGAACGTCAAAGCAGGCATACATTTTTGTGGGTATGCACTGTTTATACACAAGTCCCCAGAACATCATTAAGTCTGTTTATTCTTGAATTTGCATACATTGTCATATCAAGTCATGTCATGCACAATGCATTGAAGTCAATGCAAAAGCAGAAAGTGAACTACTTTTGAGTGGATTGGAGTACAGAGGTGTTTTAAGTGTTCCTGAGGGCTACAGAAACAACTGCCAACTATGCTGGACAGATACTTGTGGCCAAAAATCTGACCTGAGCTGTGAGGCAGCACTGCTAACACTGCGCCACTGTGCCTCCTTGAGATAAAATTATTCTACAATTATTCTTCATGTCCACAATACGTTGAGTCCTTTATCTCTCTCTGCATCTCCAGAGCATCTATTACTATGACTAATTAACACCAATATGTGATGCAAAGAACCAGTGTTATAAACTCGGGGAGGCATAATATGCTTAATCCAGCCATGAAGACATAATGTACAATGAATCTATACCAAGCAACAAAGTATCTTTCCAAAATTCTCATTATTTTCAGCTAATGTATTTATCAAATAAAAATCCTGCAAATTTTCTTTCCTTTTTTTTCTCATATATGAAGTATAGGTTGCATGTTCTCCCCATGTCTGCGTGGGTTCCCTCCGGGCACTCCGGTTTCCTCCCACAGTCCAAAGACATGCAGGTTAGGTGGATTGGCGATTCTAAATTGGCCCTAGTGTGTGCTTGGTGTGTGGGTGTGTTTGTGTGTGTCCTGCGGTGGGTTGGCACCCTGCCCAGGATTGTTTCCTGCCTTGTACCCTGTGTTGGCTGGGATTGGCTCCAGCGGACCCCCCGTGACCCTGTGTTCGGATTCAGCGGGTTGGAAAATGGATGGATGGATGAAGTATAGGGAAAGTATTGTAATCGTCCAAAGATTCGATGTCAAGATTTTGATGAACCTCGATATTTTAGACCATTTTTGTAATTATGTCTATGTGTCTGTCTGCGTGTATGTAAATACGATAACTTGAGTATGCTTTCACTTAGGTCAACCAAATTTTGCATACAAGTATTAGGTACAAAACATTGATTTCTATCAACTTTTGGCCTGTTTCCATTAACCGGAAGTGATACTTTACCTTTTACTCATGCAGCTGCAGAGTTTGATTTATTCAACTTTACTTATATAATAATTGTTCAATATATTATTAATTTGATTTGCTGTTGATGGTTCTTTAATGTAAATAATATAAAAATAGAATCATTGTCTTGCAGTTTTACTCTCAAAAATTTATCCCCTTAACAGAGTATACAAGAATGTCTAGGGGAGACCATTCCTGATTTTTATTTAATGCATGCAATTAGAAATCTGGCTGTAATACCAATCAGATAGTGACATCATGCGTGTATACTCTGTAAATTATTCACACATGTGTGAAATCAGATTATGCAACGTCATAAAGTATGAGGTGAAGTAGGCTTACAGTATGCATGTGTGAAAATCCTGTGCTTTCCATAGCACAAATCGGGCAGGCAGCGCAGATCAGGTTGTGACAATATCTATCCAACATGGCCGCTGTAGCTCAGTGATGTTTGACTCTCCTTGCAAAGAATCATGGGGTGATGCTGAGGAAATGCTGGCTGCACAGCAAATTTTCTGAGAAAAATTTTTTAGAACAAGGTCACTGGCAAACCCAGCAAATTCACTGAGGAAAATGCTTTGGTGAATATCGCTGGTCAACACAAGTGTGATATAAGATCAAGTTGTGTAGGCCACTTGATTGGGATGACAATGTTAAATTAGACACCTGTATGAACTCTGACATATTTACATGAGAACTTTTTAGAAGAACACCGTCATGTAGTGTTAACTGATCTCCATTAGCTCCCTTCTTTTACTTAGTGATCCTTAAATTATTGTCTCATTATTTGACTATTTTAGATTCTCCTTTTCCCTTTCCATATATTGCAGTCTTACCTTTTGGATCATCTTTATTTCTAGTCTCTAATCTGATTCTGTATTCAACTCAAAGTGAGTTTTTTCTCATTTACTGACATGTTTAAATCCAGGGAATAACTTAATCTTGAGGACTCAACCAGGCAATAAAAGTTTTTTTTTCTTAAGAGAGAAAGACACAGGTTTTCAAATCAGGAAAGTTTCCAGCCTGCTTACTCTAAGTAGAGCCTTGTTAGTTTGAGTGTGCAGTAACAAACAGGCATTTTGTCTTTATCTATTTGATTGTCTTTGCTGATTGTTGAAAGAACTATTTGTTGGCTTAAGCAGTGGTATAAACAACAAAAGGAAGTTGATGGAGGGATAGAGTTTGACGGAGACACTCAAAATTGTTTTGCTAAATTTCTATGTTTGATGAGAGGCCCTAAAAATTTCAGGTACAAAAATTGCTACTGAAAATTTGCTATGATTAATAGCATCATGTCAGTGAAGACTATGAAATTTATCTTAAAGGGGGGGACTGAACTTTACCTATATTAAGCAAAATTGCTTGTTTGATTTCACTGTAACATAACTTTTTTTACTTAATGAGAAGCAATGGTTTATAATTGTGAACCTTAAGATTTCCCAAATATCTGACCATTATATCTAATTAAACTACCTGAAACAGATAATAAAACACACAAAGTACTCAATAACCTAAGAATAGTTCACTATTTGCATTTTATCAATAGTCTGTCTAAACAATGTCTAAAACTCCTAAAAGCACTTTAAAAAACTTCAGTAATGGATCAAGCTCTCTTCAGTGCGACAGCTCTGACTAAGAATCTGAATGGTAAAAGCTACATATCTAACAATCTATACAGTATTGTCAAGTCTGTAGTGCTGTAGCTGCCAGATCCTGACTTAGAGCTCTTGCTCTACAATTCAGCTCAACACCGAGACAGGATTTGTAATGAGAATTCCTGACAAACTGGCAAAAGTGAACAATAATGAAATGACTGGGTTAACTCTGTGGTACCTTAAATTACTGAAGGCCTTGCGAAATGAAGAAAATGGACAAAGAAGGCACACAATCCTTGCTGCTGACTGAAAGGGTAAGGTTTGCAACTCCCACTGCTAAGTAAAGTGAATCATGTGCTTTAAAATAAAAAATGAATATCATATTATGACTTAAAAACAAAATGTAAAATATAAAATATTATGTTGACAGTTTTGAAAATTCTGTTTTTGAAAAAATGATCTCCATTCTATCAAATAATTAAAACAACATTTTTTTTGGACAGCAGCAATTTTTTCCAGACATTCTTGATTAGGCATACATTAGACACATGAGAACTGATTACAATGTTTTATACAAATATATTTCAAGCAGAACACATAGAAATTTTATGGAACTACAAGAATTGGAATAAAGCACCATGGTATTTTTTTATTAAATATACTTAAGTACTTGGAAAAAAATATATTTTAAAATGTAAATTGTGTATAACACTTAGGGTGTACTAACATTAGGCACGTTTGTTCCATACCCAAGTGTGATTGTCCACCCTCCCTACTTCACTGCTGGCCTGCACTCACACTGCTCTTAATGTTCTGGGCCCGGGCACACTTTCGTCATCACAATGCATCTTCGTGTAAAGCCAAAACCAGATCTGAACACGGAATGACAGCATGCATGTCAAAATGATTTTACTTATTTTGTGGTTGTTTTGGAGTTGTGTAGGGAAGGATAACGCTCTACCATCTTACAGATTTATTGAGTGTGGGGCTCAGTGTTTTGCTGTTAATCGTGTTACACGTACGAGAAGATTTTTATGGTGACAAATGATGATAAGGGAGTAATTTGCAGCTTTTCTTGCCAACTACAATTCACATTCATGTGTAAGGTGAGAATAAAAACTTGTTTTTAACTCAAAAGATTTTGAATTAAATGAGAATTGCAGTATCTGACTTGATGCATCATTGACATCATGTCTGTTTTCCATGCTCGGGGACATTTAGCGATCACACTGTTCCCAAATGCTACTGAACCATGCTCAGGCTCACCTAATCTAAGTGGGCCAGGACACAGTATGGTTAGCCCTGCACGAAACAATCACACTAGTTAAACAAACTAGTCTTTGCAGGGTTACATACAGATAAACGTGCTCAGGTACGGAGCAAATTGCTAGTGTGAGGACACCCTTATTTCTTTTTCTTGCATATTCCTTTGTAATTTAAAAATTAGGGTTAGTAATCCTACTTAATAAACGGATAAGTGTCTGTGATTTTGTCTGTGTGTTCGTCTGGTTGCTGTGTCTCTGTTATTCCAACAGATGAGGCATCACATACATTTTAACCAATAAAATGCCATATGTCGTTCAAAGAGATGGTACATTACAAACATTAACAATGCTTTTGTTAATCCTATACCAAATAGCATGCAGCAGAGACATACAGAATGCATGTTGCACTGCAAATAATAATGTTGAGGTCTACATTGATTAGTTAGATTTCAACAGGTAGTATAGCTAGTGACATTTAAAGGCATTAAAGATAATATCATTTGTGACTAGCATGTGATGATAGCTTTTGTGCATTGGTAGACTAGATAAATTCCAGCTTCTCAAGTTTTGAGGATGATGTCAAATTAATTAGGATCCTCCTTCCATGGAAATCATGATAAAAATCAACTTCATCTCTCTTTTCCCATTTGCATAATACAAGTTACACCTAACAATGTAATGTTGTCTTAATTTGGTATCTATCCATACACCTATTTTATAAACCTACTACTTCAAATCTGGGTCAGAGAGAGAGACAGCCTATGCCAAAAACCAACACTGTAGAGGGCACACCAATGCACACACCCAAAAGCATAGGCCCAGGTCAGAGTAACCAGTTAAGTCAAACTGACAGTCTCTGGGATGTGGCAGGAAAATCTAATACTGCCTGAAGAAAATTTCATATGGATACAAGGAGAATGTGCACATGGCACAAAGACCATGATTAGACTGGCTCTTGAAAGGAAGGACTTTGCAAAAGTTCTAAAGAGACTGCATGGTGACCTAAAACAAGTCTTCAAAATTCTCAAAGTCACTGATAAAGTACATACAGTTAAATATTTTCAACCAAATGGTGATCCATTTATGCAATGACACCAGTGAAAACTAAGGGGAAGTGTATTAAGACAAGCCATGAAGCATTTCTTTACTCAAAGAGTTGTTGGAATCTGAAACAAAATAGCAAATCGCATAGTTAAAGCAGGAACTTCGACAATATTTAAGAAATAAATGGATGAGATATTGGGACAGCTGAAGCTTACAGCTTACAGTCTACCAAGTAGTGTGGTAGACAGTAAGACTTCAGGGACTTTCAAAACTCGACTTGATGTTTATTTTGGAAGAAATAAGTGGATAGGACTGGCAAGCTTTGTTGGGCTGAATGGCCTGTTCTCGTCTAGTGTGTTCTAATGTTCTAATCAAACAAGCTCAATGGACTGAATCATCTTGTTTCATTTGTCAGATTTACTACGTTCTAAGAACTGAGCTATCATGCCACAGTATCAGAAAAATATAATGAATGAAGCAGTGTGGTTGCATCAGTTAATTCATAATTATTGTTCATCATTTTTAAATGCCACAGTAATACTTTAAACTAAAACTAAATTATTACTGATAGCTGCAATTGATTTCACTTTTCATCATTAAATTTGCTTGTGTTAGGGGTCTCGAGTATAGTTCACAGAAGCTCACAATTTTCACTGTTTTACTCTAAATAAGATACTTAGATCAAATTTGTATTTCAGTGTATCGTGGCAGAGAATGATAATCAAAGCACCAAATCATATGCTTCTTTTTTAAACTTGTAGAGATCTTATTAAAAAACAATATCTAAAAACCAAATGACGAAACCACACTCAAAGTCCAAAACAACCCTGATTGCAGCTGAATTATTTTACTTCATAACCTGTTTCCAAGTAACCTGAACTGAACTCTTTTTGATTAGAAAAAACATTCAGACAAGAGCACTCCATGCAGCCACACTTTCATACAAAATATATGATGTCTCATGTCAATTTGTTCATGCATTTACACAGAAAAGGTGTGCAGGCTCATCAGCAACACAGCATGCAGCCACCTGTCAAATTTCTGTAATAAAATCCTCAGCATGCAATGTCAAAAGCACAAAATAAAGAAAGAAGTCAAATAATTCAATAATATATGATTTTAGGTGTATTACAAATACAAATCCCAGGGAAAGCCTATGCTGAGGAACTGGAACAGAACTTCTGTCTAGTACTTGAGATTCAGATCCCTGGTAAATAATGCAGATTCAGTCTTGCCTGTGGAATGATGCACACACTCTTTACCACTGTACAGACATTTGAGGAGTCATGGTAATTTGTAAATCCTACCTATGCATGCCTTATTGAAATGAGAAAAGCTTAAGACTGCACAGCCTGTGGTATCTTGTAGTGGGTTCTTCAAGAATATGGGCATCCAAGGCAGCTGCTGCATGGTCCTTGTATTTGTGGAGAAAGAATTGTGTTTGTGTAGCTGCAATTAAGTCTAAGTCAACAGGCATTGGAGTATGTTAAAGGTGTGACTTGTCAGCTCTCCATTTCATTATTTTCATGAACCAGATAGCAAGGTGTAGACGAGGAATTTATTCTTCCCTGAACATTAATTTTACATTTTGTTGTTCAATATTGTGAGCTTGTCATTGTTTTGTTTTCTTAACCAAATTGAAATGACTATAAATTACAAGTGGATAGCAAGCTTGGTCCCTTTTACACTTGTCTTCATCACATCAGTAAGCATCTGTTTGAATACAGTATTAAAAAAACATGGTATTGTTCAAATCTACTCCAGTTTACAAAATATTTTGTTGATTTGCTCAAAAAGTAAAATATTCATAACCTGCTGTAGAAGTTTCCAATACTGCAGAACAAGAGCAGGAACAAGTCACAATAATTAAATAGCATTTCATTAACAGCAAGAATTGGCTTCAAGTTACAGAATTAGTACCAACAAAACCTAAAGTCATAGACAATTTCTGTCTACTGAATTTAACACTATAGTACTGCACTGCCCTTCATGGAAATGGGAAATGTGAGATTTTGTGACTTTCCACATTCTTAACTAATACTACTAAATAAATAATTCTTGTGAGATCTTAAAAAATAAAAGAAAAAAATCGTGAGTGGTCTCCCCTAGACTTTCTCACATACTGAGATATGGGGATGGATTTTTGAGGAATAAACTGCAAGACAATGATTATATTTTTACATTATTTACATTAAAGAACCATCAACAACAAATCAAATCAAATTAATAATATATTGAACAATTATTATAAAAGTACTCTGCAGCTGCATGAATAAAAGGTAAAGTACAACTTCCAGTTAATGGAAATAGCCCAAAAGTTGATAGAAATCTACATTTTGTACCTTATACTTGTGTGTAAAATTTGGTTGACCTAAGTTATTGTGTTTACACACACACACACACACACCCACACACACACACACACAGACATAATTCTAAAAATATGGTATTTCTGGTCTCGGTGAGGTCTACAACGTCGAGATTCATCAAAATCTTGAAATGGAATTTTTGGAGGATTCTGCTGATGAATGAGATCCAATTATAAAACAGTAGACATTATGGCAGTGTCTTGATTAATAAACATTTTCAGAAGTGCATAGAAGGCAGAGAGAGTTCCTAGTGAGCAGCAGACTTGGGTGGTGATCTGTATTCTTGGAATGTAAGTTATGAAGAGATCATACTCCTCAGCCTTCCTGATGAGATATTGGAATGGAGATTATTTCTGATAGTTGAGATCTATGATGACAATGTGTATTCCATCTTGGAGATTGAACAGTGGATCAGTTATTTGTCACTGCAGTGACAGTATTACATTTTGGAACATGAAGGTTACAGCTGTTATGTTTGCAAATGATGTTGTCCTCATGGTCTCATCTAACCTATCATCAGGGTGCTCTAAGGAGCATTGCAACCATATTTGATTGGGAGAGTAGAAGAGATTATTATCCTCTATCAGAAATGAGGTCTTACATTCTGCAGTGCAGTCTTACAAACATAGTACTGCAACAGTTGTGATAAATGGGGAGCTAACTTCTTAGATAAACCTTATAGTTTATTGGTCAGTCTCCATCCTTGTCCTCACCAATGGTCACGAGTTCTGGGTAGTAACCAAAAATAATGGATCTTGAGTACAGGCAGCTACAGTGAGGTTCCAGTGAATGGTTGCTTGACTCACAAATGTGGAGAACTCAGCAAAATGTAAGAATCAAAATGCAGAAATGCTGCTTCTGCAAACAGAAAGGAACCTCATCAAGGACTTTGTTAAATGGTGCGACTCAAACCACCTACACTTGAACACCAGCAAAACCAAGGAGCTGGTGGTGGATTTTAGGAGGCCTAGACCCCTCCTGGACCCCGTGATCATCAGAGGTGACTGTGTGCAGAGGGTACAGACCTATAAATACCTGGGAGTGCAGCTGGATGATAAATTGGACTGGACTGCCAATACTGATGCTCTGTGTAAGAAAGGACAGAGCCGACTATACTTCCTTAGAAGACTGGCGTCCTTCAACATCTGCAATAAGATGCTGCAGATGTTCTATCAGACGGTTGTGGCGAGCGCCCTCTTCTACGCCGTGGTGTGCTGGGTAGGCAGCATTAAGAAGAAGGACGCCTCACGCCTAGACAAACTGGTGAGGAAAGCAGGCTCTATTGTAGGCACGGAGCTGGACAGTTTGACATCCGTGGCAAAGCGATGGGCGCTCAAAAGGCTCCTATCAATTATGGAGAATCCAACGCATCCACTAAACAGTGTTATCTCCAGACAGAAGAGCAGCTTCAGCGTCACTGTCCTGCTCCAATGATAGACTGAGGAGATCGTTCCTCCCCCAAACTATGCGACTCTTCAGTTCCACCCGGGAGGTAAACGTTAACATTATTCAAAGTTATTGTCTGTTATACCTGCATTTTTATTACTCTTTAATTTAATATTGTTTTTGTATCAGTATGCTGCTGCTGGAGTATGTGAACTTCCCCTTGGGATTAATAAAGTATCTATCTATCTATCTAGAAAGTGGTTTGCACTTTTATCTTGGGGAGTGGACATTACATAAATATCACACAAGGAGGGAGGGCAGAATTCAATAAAAATTACTCATGTTTTGAAGGAAAAAAATGTAGCTCATTTGTTTTGAAACAACAGACTTAGAAAAAAAAAATGTGGTCTATCTAATATAATTCAGATGCTTAGCTTTATCAGAACCAAAAGGGATACTTGCCATGATTGATGCGGTGGCCATCCAGTTTCATATTCAAAGGCCTTGAAGTTTCAGACCCCTGCAAATGTTCTTTATATGTGGGCAAACAATAATGACCCTTCAAAGTGAAATCCATCCACCAGTTTCCAGCTCCTAATGTAATTTAAAGGAGACATTATGGTACTACATATATTCACCATTGGTGTGTAACAAAATCATTGCTTCAGTTTAGTCTGGAAAGGAAATTTGTTAATGGTCTGTTTTCATATTTAGTGTTATAAGGAAATTTGTATTGCAAAATTTGTCTGCAAGCTCATTTATCTATGACACTGGCTACACATAAAACTGAGTGACCGTTATGAACTTCTGAAAGTCATTACAAAAGGTATAAACTAATGACTGTAATTTTTATTGATGACTCCCTAATTCTAACATTCTTTGGGCTCTTTACCCAGGATCTTCTTGATCACTCCACTGAAGATGGTGTACAGAATCAAATGTGCTGGAAACTCACAAGTGTAAATTAAGGTCTTCATAGGTGGCTGCCATCAGTATTATATTTTATCTTGATACCACATTCTGGGGCTTGAAAAAGTAGTAGACTTTGGTAAAATAATCAATTTTTGTTTCTTCCTTATAATCCATATTACTAAACGAGAATGGTAAACCGGAAGGCACGGACCCAGGTACACAGCGATGGACGCAGGAGACATAGTGTGCAGGCGCCTACAGCGCGTGTCTCATAAACCACAAGCGAAGTCTGATCCACCGCGAACGAAGGAGTCACGGCTCAAAAACGAAAAAGCTCAACTAACGAAGGAGTCACGGCTCAAAAACGAAAGAGCTCAACTAACGCCACACAGAAAAGAGGATTCTGCACTGCACCCCAGAGTCAAACGGAAGACACTACGGAGTCCGCCAAGGTCCACAAAGATAGTACGGAAGGCGCGAGAAAGTACGAAAGGCGCAGGCGCCTACAACGCGCTTCTGAACTAAACGTCCACACTACACAGCATGGTCCGGGTAATAAGAATAAACAAACTCTCCGTATTAAACATATGGCATCCTCACACGTCCAAACCATATAGCATATGTGAATCACATTACAATGATGCATTATTAACAGTACAACCACAGAAAACGCTCCGTATTAACAGTAAGTGCATTTATCCATATTACTAACGGTAGACAACGGATAACTAATGGAGTCACGGTCACGGCTCCAAAACGATCCAGCTCAACTAACAAAGCAGGCACGGGTTCAAAACGAAAGACCACAACTGATGGAGATACAAAAACGAGCCCACCTGGATAAAATCAATGAACACAGGAGCCTACAGCGCGCGTCTGAAATGCCGCAAGCAAAGCAGGCACGGCTCCAAAAAGAAAGAGCTCGACCGACGGGGCTACAAAAACGAGCCCGCCTGGATAAAAAAAATGAACGCAGGCGCCTACAACGCGCTTCTCAAACAACGCAACCAAAGGAGTCACGGCTCCAAAACGAAACATCTCAACTAACGGACATACAGAAGCGAGCCCGCCTGAATACAATTAATGAACGCAGGCACCTACAACGCGCCTCTCAAACAGCAGAGGCAATAGATAAACGGCAAAGAAAGGAACGACAAACAGCCACTAAACAATTCCGCCAATTAGCTGACAACGCATTCTGTAATGAGTCCACTATTAGTGAACATTCATTAGGATTAATGAATATCATTTGCTGTCATTGTCATTTACTTAACTTCCCTGAAGAAACAACTGGCAATACAACTAATGAGTTTACACGTTGTTGTCAAAAGGGTCAGGTTAGACTGCCTCCTTTAGATGACTTTCCTGAATATCTACGGAAGCTTCTAACTAACAATGTACCCGAAAGTAAAAACTTTATGGACTGCATTGGATCCTACAATAGTTCATTTGCTTTTGCATCTACCGGGGTAAATATCAGGCCACCAGCTGGCAATGGCCCATAATGCTTTCCCGTATGTGGACAAATATTACATCGGATTGGAACAGTGCACCCTGAACCAAATCACGAACGCAAATATGCACAAATTTATGTGTTAGATCCAGATGACAGAATCTATCAACGAATGACCCTTCCTGAAAACAAGCAATACACAGAGCTGATAATGAGAAACGTCGCTGAAGTCATAAACATTCACCCATTAGCTAAGTCTACAAAAGTACTTACAGGATCAAATTCTAACAATACTGTTTTGATTCCTAGAGTTGACCTTACAAGTTCTGATCTGGAATTACCTTTTACACTTTAACGATGCCAATTTCCCATTAGACCTGCATTTGCCATGACAATCAACAAATCCCAAGGACAAACCATGGACAGAGTTGGCATATACCTCTCTGAGCCTGTACTTGGACATTGACAACTTTATGTAGCCTTCTCAAGAGTTCGGCGTTCATCTGACATTAAAGTTAAAGTTGTAGATACTCCATACCAAGGAAAACACATTCAAGGACAACACACCATCTTTACTACAAATGTTGTGTATAAAGAAATATTCCACAATAAATCTTTCTAATGTGCCATGCTATGGGTTCTTTACTTCCTTTGTTCGTCATCTACACCTTTACACTCCAATATATCTCATACATACATCAATGTATTTCGGGTTACCCAACACCAGGGGTTGGCGAACGAAGCGAGCAGGGGGCGGAGCCCCCTAGTAGTACATAATGTGTAGTGCTTGCTTGTTTCATTTCATACAGACCTTGCTAATAAAGTCATTCATTTTCACAGAAAGTTCAGCATGATGCAATCTCCCAGCTGGAATTCAAAACATCAGTGCAGCAACGATAAAACCATAAACGGCTCTGTTGAGATCTTTCAAAGTGTCCTCTTAATATGAAGTATTTTTTCTAAAGTATGCCAAAGACCAGCAACATATTCTATTAAAATAAACAGTAAATTTAGGGTTACCTTTCCCAATATTCCATGGCAGGTCCACAACACTTAGTGATGGCCACCAACTGAGGAGTTAAAAATTTTGATTATGAAACAAATATCTGTTACTGGCAGAAGATCATAAACATCTCACAACAGACTTGATTTCTGGGCAAGTTGATAGTCAGGGCAGTATATACATGCTAAAAATTAAAATACATATTTTATACTTAACCAATAAAACCAGAAGTCTCTCCTTCATTTTTGTACATGCACTATTAATAACAGCCCCTGTTATTATATACATAGTGACGTATGACTAAACTTGTTCAGTAATTTTGTACAAGGCCTTAATAATAATAAAAAATGGACATGTGCAATCTGCTTCAATGCATGTTTGATTGGATCTTTGACTCCACAGAACTAGCCACTCCAAATTGTTCTGTGAGCTGAAAAGTTAGGTCACGCAACTGAAGCTGACAAAAGATGATTAGAAAGTGAGATGGAGCTCATAATATGCACCTTAACCCTTTGCTCTTTTGCTTACAATATACAAAAAACAGAGTTATACTATGTATTAGAGCCTTTGTGGCCAGAGATAAATGTAAAAGAGAAAGTAAAATACTGGTTTTACTGTTCAGCACTTTTTGACCAGCCATGACCCAAAATTATAGTATGATGTGGCAATAGAATAATATATACATGAAAGAAGCATGACTAGCCATTCCAGTCTATTTGCTTGCAGGAATGAGGTATGTTATTGCCTCTCAATACACGCTTGGTATTATATATGTTGTAGATTAAGCAAAGAGGCAGTGGGAACAGTTCAATACACATGGTGTTAATGAATGTTTTCATTTGGAAATTTCTTTTTGTTTCACTGACTCGAATCAGACTTTATATTTCCCTGAACTTCAAAATCCTAAAGTGTATGTGTCCAGGTAGAATGTAGTGTTTGAACAATATGCAAAGCAACTCATTATTGATGGAGAAAAAGTCCTTTGAATTTTGGTTGGGTCTCAGTTTTGCTTCTCTGGCCTAAGTTGTTTGTTTTCCATCCTTACATGCTACATTATTAAAATTTCCTCTGGTATCATTTTAACATAAATAGATCAAACTTTATTTATCCCAAGGGGGAAATTTGGCTTTTTGCAGAAGCTTTTTATATAAATGGATGGATAGATAGATACACACACATAATGGTCTGAACATGCACCACAATGACAGAAAGGGAAGGAAAAACAAAATGTCAGCCCCAGTCCCAGTGAGGCATATTGCTGTTGGTATAGATGAGCCCCAGTAGCATTTCTTGATATGCTCCTGCTGAATATTTCGTTGGCTGAAAGTACTTAGTGTTAGTGTGTTAGAGAGAGGATGTGCAGCATTGTTCATAATGGCACTCAGTTTCTTTTTTTATTCTCTCTTTTGCTACTACCTCCAGGGGTCCAAAGTGCATCCTAAAACTGAGCTTGCCCTTTTAATTGGCCTGTTGATTCATAGGCCTCTCTTGAAGTGGTGTTACCGGCTCAGCACGCCACAGTGTAGAAAACTGCACAGAGTTGCAGAATAAATGAAGGATGAAGGATGACTAAAGAAATGCAGCCCCCTAATGAAAAACAGCCCGCTTTGTGTTCTGAGACCAGTCCAACCTGTCATTAATGTGGACCCCCAAGTACTTCTAGGAACAGACCACCTCTACATCTACATGTATATCATTAATCACTTTCACACAAGTAACTTATCTATGAAATTCACAGGTAAAGTCTCAGACTGAGGCCAAGTGTGAGCAAAGCTGAGTCAAGAGAGTTGACAATTTATCAGGTCAAGACCCAGCATAGGGAATTTGTGAACAAAGGCAGATATTTTCTGGATGAAGCACATAAGACATTATGATAGCCACAAATGACCTGAATACGTTACTGCAGTTTATTTGTTTTCTAAGACTACCTATTTAGTTAGTCAGGTATGGAATTGAATTATGAAATTAAAAAGCTATCCATCCAAACCACGGAAGAAACTTTTGAACCACTACCAGTATGGGTGGCTATGAACTTTTGATATGGTAGACGCTTTTTCCCCACACAGGTTAAAGCATGGCACTCAAGGAGCAGTGAAGTAATGTTGAAGCAGGCTCACACTGGCACCATCAGCCCTAAAGAAGGCACTCAGAACAGGCAGCAGAATCAACATTCATTGCATGGCGTACATGCAGACTCACTTAAGATGGAAAGAGCGAGTAGCCATGGGCAGCTCTACATTTATTCCAGTTCTTATCACACAAGTCATTATTCATCCTCATCTGAATTCTAACATTCCCCTGCTCTAGTTCTGCCCCTAATTAAATCCACCATTATTTCTCAGCTGAGGGGTGTCAAACCCCTTTCTGTCCATCATGTCTGTCTGACAAGGCGTACCTGTACTCCCTACTAGCTCAGCGCTTGCTACCATTATTTACAGCCAAAGAGTTCACATTCCCTCTCTAAGCGAAGGGCCCATTCTTTTCCAGCTCTCCTGCACATCTAACCTTTGACTTATGAACTATTGTTGGTTTCTAGCTCATACAGAATAATAAAAAATATGTAGGCATAAGTCTTTTTAATCCTATTTCTTACATCTTAATGCTTATTAAAGTATAGTATTTTTTTTTAATTTTATTGTAATCATTCATACAAATCGATCAATTTTTACAAAAAATAGGATTGAAAAACAAGTTGACCCCCACCCCTGAGAGAGAGAGCATGGCCAACAGGGTAAAACTTAAATTGATGAGTTTAATAAGCCAGTAGAGATGAATGGAGAGGAAAAAGAAATGCGGAGATAATTACTTCCTCGGTGCTTTAAGAGCTTATTCTAAAATTTTATTGATTATATCCTACCAGGTTTTTAAAAAAATCTGTACAGATCCTCTAACTGAATATTTGATTTTTTCCAATTTCAAATAGTATAAAACATCGATTACCCACTGACTTAAAAGAGGAGAGTTAGGATTCTTCCAGTTTAGCAAAATAAGTCTGTGTGCCAAAAGTGTAGTGAATGCAATCACAGTTTGTTTGTCCTTCTCCAATTTAAACCCATCTGGAAGAACACCGAACACAGCTGTTAATGGGTTAGGAGGGATTGTGACACCAAGGCTGTCTGAGAGGCACTTAAAAATTTTGGTCCAAAATTATGTTAATTTGGTGCAGGCCCAGAACATGTGACCCAGTGAGGCTGGGACTTGATTGCAGCGTTTGCAGGTTGGATCTTGCCCTGGAAATATTTTGGACAGTTTTAGGCGAGACAGATGTGCTCGATATATAATTTTGAGTTGAATAATTGCATGCTTTGCGCATATGGAGCTCGAGTGAATTCTCTGCATTGCTACTTTCCACTTTCTTTCTGATATATTGATTAAGAGATCTTTTCCCATTGTCCTCTTGGATCTTTGAAATGGAGGGACTGTAAAATATTTTTTTTATATTGCAGAGATGGTGTCTAAGTCCTTGAAATTGAGCAATATTTTTTCCAGTATGAACGAGGATGCAAGATGAGGAAAATCGGGCAGGTTCTGTTTAACAAAGTTCCTAATTTGAAGATAGTGAAAGAACTTTGTAGCTGGAAATTTAAATTTGGAATGTAATTGTTCATAGGATGCAAAGATATTGTCTATATCAGGGGTAGGCAACGTCGGTCCTGGTGAGCCGCAGTATGTGCAGGTTTTTGTTCCAACCCAGTTCCTTAACGAGAACTCAATTATTGCTGATGAAGCACATATTGCTTAAGTGACATTTTGATGCTTCATTTTAGTGGTCTCGCTTGTTAAGGTTCTCCAACCTTAATTGCTTATTTCAATCTTAAACTGCTGCATTCAGTGTTTTAATTGCTCCTTATTAGCAATAAGATGTAAAAGACAAAGCAGCCAGCAGTTCTCCAGCTAGCTTTTTTCCAATTACATCTGTGTGTGTTCATCGTGCACTGTTTGATTTAATAAAACACTTAATAGAAAAATGTGACAGACTGAAAATGATCTGTTTTAGGCTTCATATCATTTGGATGATATCCTTGGAAAGGAAAAAAATCTACGATATAAGAGCCTTACATTGCACAGACTAACAAGCCATAAAATTAAATAAGGTCTGAGATTGGCAATGATTGGTTTCTAATTAAGCAATTGGGTTGGAATGAAAACCTGTAGCCACTGCGGCTCACCAGGACCGACGTTGCCTACCCCTGGTCTATATAAAGATGTCCGAGCAATTTAATCCCAAATTTTTTCCAGATATTAAAAACTGCATATGTTTGCGAGGGTTGAAAGAGGTGGTTCTCTTGCAGAGGTGCCACAGATAAAAAGTTCTCCATCTTAAAATGCTTTCTACATTGGTTCCATATTCTGAGTGAGTGAAGCACAATTGGGTTATTAGTATATTGCCGATGCCTTGCATTTATTGGGGCACAAAGCAGGGAATATAAAGAAGTACTGCAGGATTTTACTTCTATTGCGGACCAGGCCTGTATATGTTCATCTATTTGTGTCCAGATTTTTATAACTCGTATGTTTGCTGCCCAGTAATAAAACTGAAAGTTAGGTAGAGCCATGCCATCTTCTG
The DNA here is from genome assembly GCF_900747795.2 of Erpetoichthys calabaricus. Taxonomy (NCBI): domain Eukaryota; kingdom Metazoa; phylum Chordata; class Cladistia; order Polypteriformes; family Polypteridae; genus Erpetoichthys; species Erpetoichthys calabaricus. The sequence goes on along the minus strand of NC_041397.2, from coordinate 209,938,862 downwards.
CCTTAGGTCTTTGTAGGGTCACTCTTTGGATACGTGGATGTTTTGAGTTCCAAATAAAGGAGGTTATTGTTGAATCTAATTGCTTAAAAAATTATTTATTGATGTATATTGGAATGTTTTGAAATAAAAAAAGAAGCTTAGGAAGAATATTCATCTTAACAACATTAATTCTTCCAGCTAGAGTGAGATGAAGGGTTGACCATCTATGCAAGTCTTGTTTAATTTTTTCCATACAGACGGCAAAATTTTGTTGATAAAGAGCTTTGTGTTTACCTGTGATGTTTACCCTAGGTATTTAAACTGATCTACAATAATAAAAGGAAAGGTGTCCAATATGATATTGTATGCTTGAGAATTCACTGGAAAGAGTACAATTTTATTCAGATTAATTCTCAGACCAGAGATCTTTTGAAATTCTGTAAGTGCTGTTAAGACTGCAGGCACAGAATTTTGTGGGTCTGATATATACAGTACCATATTATCTGCATATAGAGAAATTTTCTGTTCCAGTCCTTCTCTGATAATCCCATTTATCTGATCAGCATTTCGACAGTTGCAATGGCAATTGCAAATAGCAGTGGTGACAAGGGGCATCCTTGTCTGGTACCACATTCTAGTTTAAAGTAGTCTGAACAAATGTTAATACAAACTGAAGCTTCTGGGTTGGTATACAGTAGTCTGATCCATGTACAAATGTTCGGGCCAAACCCAAATTTCTCTAATGCAGTGAAAAGGTATTTCCATTCAATCATGTCAAATGCTTTTTCTGCATCCAATGATAATAATATTTGTGGGGTGTTTGACTTTGTTGGTGAGTATATTACATTAAACGGGCGTCGAAGATTGGAGGATAAGTGTCGACCCTTGATAAATCCAGTTTGATCTTGTGATATTACCAAAGGCAGCACTTTCTCCATCTTTCTAGCTATGATTTTTGAGAGTATCTTAACATCATTATTTAGAAGTGAAATTGGTCTGTATGATGCACATTGTAGTAAGTCCTTATTTTGTTTAGGAAAGACGGTGATTAATGCTTGGCGAAAAGTTTGAGGTAGAATTTGATTGTCTTTAGCTTCTGTAAATGTTGATAATAGGAGGGGAGCTAGCTGAGCAGAGAATTCCTTATAAAATTCTGCAGGGTAGCCATCAGGCCCTGCTGCTTTCCCGCCTTGAAGTGACTTTATAGCATCTAGTAATTCTGATAGTGCCAGAGGTTTATCCAGTTCCTCCACACTAAAAGTATCTATTTGTGGTAACTGTAATGTATCCAGAAATGCATTAGATTGTGTGTTGTCTTCTTTAAACTCAGTAGAATATAAGGATTTATAGCAGTCTCTAAATGTGTGCATTATATTTTTATGGTCGATGATTTCGTCTCCGTTCATGTTTGTGATTACTGGGATTACATTGCGAACTTCTTGCTTGTGGATTTGTTGAGCTAAAAGCTTATTAGCTTCCTCTCCGTGTTCATAGTAATGATGTCTGGATTTATAAATTAGTTGTTCGGTTTCTTTAGTTGTCAAGAGGTTGAGTTCTGAATGCAGAGCCTGCAATTTTCTATGTAGAGCCTCGCTTGGAGGCCTGGCATGTTCTTCATCTATTCTAGTAATTTTGCTTTTTATATATATTGTGGAAGGCAGCCCGGACATAGACAGGTAGACATGTTTAAAGCACCACCACACGTTTATTATACAACTATTATTTACAAGTGAAACACACACAACCCCAAAACTTCCCCAAAAGCCCAGGCCTCACAATGCCAATGCCTTTGCCTCTTCAGGTCCGCCTCCACTCCTCTCCACCAAAACTTCGTCCTCTGCACTCCCGACTCCAGCCCTTGAATGGAGGGAGGCAGCCCATTTTAGCCTCCGCCGGCACTCCCCAGTGTGGCGGAAGTACCGGCTGTGCACCCGGAAGCACTCCGGGTGTCCCTGGTCTTCTTCCCCCCAGCACTTCTGGGTGTGGTGGAAGTGCTGAGGTCCAGGGCTCCATAGGCATTGGGGCATCCCTTAGCAGTGACCCTATAAGGTTGAGCTTGTAAGCTCTGTTCCCGTGGTCCCCAAAGCCACCAGGGCAGTCACCCCCACATGGTCTGGGGGAGGCATAAGCCCTCCTCCGGTCCTCCTGGGCGTCCCGGCTGGGTACCACCCCCAGCCTCCTGTGACAATATATATACATATCTCTATACATACAGACTTTTCCATCTATTTATATTTTCTATTATCTTCAGTTCTATTGGCATTATTCTATTATACTTTAACACCTTGCTTTTAAATTTCTATCATTTGTCTTTACATCTAGAGTGGTGTCTGAAGTAAATACAGGGCACCTGGTGTAGGAAAGACTGACATTATTTTTTTCATACAGGATTATGAGGCTGAGGAAAGACATTTCTAATAGAAGAAAAGTGCAGTAGAAATAAAACATCATTGGTTGGTAAGTGGCATACAATGAGCCTTCATGTGCCTAGGATATTATTGGGGACCAAAGCAAAATTTTTCCCATAAATTTATGGGAAGCAAAATTTGCATTTGTAGTTGAATATAAGCAGCACTATAAAAAAAAAAAACATGAGGCATGAGACAGTGACACCTCTGTATTAAGTGTAGGTGGGATATGCCCTCTCATCGCCCAGACAATGTTGCTGTTGCACAAAGTAGTCAGTTTGCCACAATAATTTAAGTGTCTGTAGCAAAATCAATGTAATAGTCAAAATCAATTTTTTTTCAATATTCCATTATGTGCTCAATGCAACTTCTTATCTTATCTTATCTTTTTCTCTTTGCTTTTTCCAAATTGCTTGGGGAGGCCCTTCTACCGTGCACAGTTCCTAACATGCTTTTGCTCATGTATGCATATGTGGAATCTGAATTTTTCAGTTCTGCCTTGAAGCCTGAAGGCTAGGGTGCTTTAAAGAAACCAATATATTGTAATGCAATATAAATGATGCGTTAACTTTAAGTATCCTGATATTTTTAGAGTTTGAACTTTTCAGTTCCTTCAAGGAGCTTTATACGCAAAAGCCATTGAGCCAGCCAGTGAGCAATTGGCTGATTTTTTTGTGATCCAATTAAAAGTGTTCGCAAACTTGTACATCTTTTTATCTTGGAGTAGTTTTCATTATTGTCATGAATCACATTCATCACAAAATGAATGTAACACTTTCCCCACTGAACAAAAATATAAAATGTATTAATATCATTTGCATTTCTGCTTTCAGTGTTGAGTATTTGATGCTGATGTTGCGATATCTTTTCATGTTGAGATACCTTTTGGTTGCTGAAATGTACGATTTATTGAAAAATATGTTTATTGAAGTTCATTTTGTGTGATTTTTATAGCATTTTTCAGTCGACATTTTATTATCATTGGTTCTAGTAGTCTAATATATTGTGAAGGGCAGAGTCTCTCCTTGGCTCCATCACACCAGATCTACTGAAGGCACTTCCTCAGCCCTTTTTCAGTACTATTCCCATTGCTCTGATCTCCTTCTCTAATGATCTTTTCTCTGCCGCATCCACTACCTGCAAATTCACACTACTCACATATGGTCAGAGACAGCATCCTCTGATATTTGTGAAACTTATGCTGAGCATTGGGTCTATCCCTCAATCACTTGCAGTATGTCATTTTTATTTTAAATAGGATTTAGCCAGCAGTAATCAACAGTAAGGGGAAGAAAACAAACTACTTGAAAGTTGCTGCATTTAAAAAAAATATATCTAACTAAATCAGACACTTTTTCCTATGACCTCCTGCTCAGAAAAGAACAAAAAGGCGTTCATTATTCTATGAATCACATAAAGGGCTATACTGTTAAATTGGGTTAAAATGTTCTAAATTACCATATATTCATAAATGAATGTACATTTTGTACATTTAAGCAAATGAAACTATACAGAATTTTCTGAGAGCAGCTACCTGCAAACTAACAAAACATGATTTGCCTTTAATATACTTAACATAGTATTAAATTAAAGTGTAATAAAAGATGCAATTAAAGTGCTCACAATGATGATAAATTGTTACTTTGACTAGAGAATTAATATGAGAGAGAAAAAAGTTTTTTTCCCTGACTTCCTCTCACACGGTCATTACACAGACATTAATCTAGGACATTAGATCCATGATGCCAACCTAGACTTATCATTATTTTTGCATTTCTCATTACAGTTCTTCAGTGATAGCAAGTTTCACACCTGTCAACAGAATGCTTGTTGTGCACACATGGCGTGCAATTAACACTGTAAAACATTTTGAAAAACTGCTCATACAAGTGACAAACTTCTCAACTTGTGAGGTTTAAATTCAACTCTTCTCCATCAAAGGGGCTACACATTACCTCTGCATATCTCATCAGTGCTTATTATCTTATGACAACCCCAACCCCCTGAAGCCAATAACAACTCTCTTTTGTGAAGAGGGGGCTGAACGCACCCCAAGGAGACGTGGCCGCTCCTCCGAAACCCCTCTTAAACGGTGATACAATGGGAAACAAATAACAGTTGTTTTTTTACCTCCTCTTTGCTCGATCAGCTGCTGCTCCCTTGCCACGTGCTCTGTACGGGACTTGATATTAATATTATTTAATATGTTTGGTATCTTTTTTCTTCTCATACTAAATGATGTTATTCCATAAACTTGGATTTGGGGACTAAAATGGATTTTTATGAGACAGAACATATCCATCTAGGTGTTTCCTGACTGTGTCCTGCCACTAAACCAGAAGGCTCCATGTCACCATTTTGGGCTGATCCGAGCCAGGTTATGAGGGTTGCTTGATCTTCAGGTGTTCAGCGGCAAACACTGCCTCTAGGCCTGGCTCCAGAAGTAAGTCCAGCTAACAATATTTTTGCAGCTGCTGGAAGGTAAGGCAGGATCAAGCATGGGTCAAATGCATGCCAAAAGAAACTTCTCAGTCCAAAAGTTCATTTTAAAGGTTTAGTGAAAATTCAAAGCAAACAGTCCACACAGGAATTAAGAAAAAGGTTGTTACACACATCTTGTTAATTGTCAATTGTTTCTATACTTAATGATGAATTATTTAGCTATGCTTTACTTCTCATTCAGTACGTTCTAAATGTACAGCTCTGCACATACAACTGAGCACGTTAAGGCACGGTTTGAAACTGTGTGCCCTCCATGCCTTACTTTCGGCAAGGCAGGTCACTTAATGAGCCTAATCTGTAGTCAAAGAGACAGAAATTGTTAGAATACACCAACTCAATTCAGCTTGTAGGGATTATAAGAACCTCTCATAGACTATGCTCTTTTTTACAGGCAAACATTTAACATAACTTAGATATACTAGCAAATGGCTCTCACAATCTTCATGAGAGTCATTGTGAAACGTTCTTTGTCTGATGTTTCAGCAGAAACCTATTTGCCAAGCGAGGTCCTACCATGAGCAGAAAGCTTCAGTCGACCTAGCTCTGAGCATCACTAAATTGCACAAGCCCCATCACCATGTCAAGGTGACAGTCAAGGGTGAGGTGACTGCCCAGAATGGGAAGGCACATATCAGGAGGCAGCGTTAGACACAACCAGTGGGAGGGGGGATCCTATCACTATTGCTGAAGTCACTATGGTGGTCCAAGGACACAGTAGTGGTAAGGCTGCTGGGGTGGATGAAATCCAACCGGAGTAGTTGAAAGTGTTGGACATTGTTGGGATAGTGTAGTTAATGAATCTGTTCAATGTTGCATGGAGGACAGGTAAAGCACCCTTGGAATGGCAGGTGGTGGTCCCCACATTTAAGAAAGGGGACCAGAGGGTGTGCTTCAATCCCTGAACTGAGGGATCACACTCCTCAGCTTCCCAGGTAAGGGATATGCAAGGCTGATGGAGAGAACAATTTGTCCATTGGTTGAGTTAAAGATATAGGATAGGCTTTGATATGACTCTAGATTCAGACATTTCAAATTAAATAGTATTTTTAGCATCTTCTTGCAGTGAAAACTAATTATATGCAGTTTAATGTTCTGATTCTAGTTAAAATAAAGCACCACATGGCTAGTATCAGACAATGGGAGTAAAACAGAGTTAAGCTGATGCCACCTTATGCTGTTGAGTACAGAAAAGCACGCTCTGTTTTTCTCTGTACTTTTCAGCACTCAACGGCTTGAGTTTATCCCAACTGTACAACCACCAGCCTTGAGTGGGGCACATTTAATTACATAGGCTAACTTACAGTTTATTAGTCATATTATCAAATGCTCAAAACAACCACATGTGACTGCAGTACTGTAGTCGTCCAAACCCAAATAAATTATCTTTTATCCTAGTTCATGTTTCTATTAATATTCATGAATTAGTCCCAGTGCTGATTTTTCTGGACAGGTTGAACAGTAGGGTGTATAAACCAAAATTAATGCCCAGTATTATAAATATTACAGTCCAACATTTTGTCCCAATGGCAGAATGGTAGATTGGAGTTAAATGTTGTTTGTCAAATAACTGTGGTAAGTAGCATCTCTGTGTTGCACTGCCCAATAGATGACACTGTTGTGCAACAATTAAAGAAGTGGCACACTCACGTCAAAAATTGGTTGATTTTTTGTGATCCAGTTGAATGTGTGTGTGTGAAGTGAACTTGTACATCTTGCTACTTTGGAGAAGCTGTCATCATTGTCATGAATCATGTTGATTACTTATGTACAATATGATTTAGCACTTTGCCCTTTGAACACATATTGGAAGTTTATGAATATTCATTTGTGTTTCTGCTTTTGCTGTTGAGTGTTTGATGTTGATTTTGAGATATCTTTTAACACAATGCTTTGATGGTATGACAATATATTGATAGATAATAATAATAATTCATTACATTTATATAGATCTTCATTTTGTATGATTTTGTAATGCCATTATTTGAATGACATTTTATCATCACTAGTGCTGGTAGCCTAATACTTTGAGAAATGCAGTGTCTCCTATTTGCTCCCTTATGTGAGGTTTACTGAAGGCCATCTTCGTTCTCAACAGTCCTCCAATGCTGTGGCCACCGCTCCAATCTTCCATGCAGCTTCAAAGATGTCTTTTCGGCGGCATGCCACGTCTGCAATCCACACCACTGACTCCACCTTACATCACTCACTTGGGGTCAGAGTTAACACCAGGCCAATGCATTTAAGCAGAGGAGTGTCTTTCCTAAGTTTTGCTCTTTAAGTGCTTGATTGCTCTCTCACTCTTACACTCGCTCACTAACTCACACTCAGAGATGCATAAACACAATCTGCACGCCTTGTCAAAACTGTCCACCCCTTCTGACAGCACCTCTCTCCCGGGTCTATGTACCCCTGCAAGAATTTTCATGCTAAAAACATCTCTGAAGGTGGTTAGACAAATTTAAAGATGTTTACCCTTTTCAACATTTGCTTTATTATTTTAATTAAGTGTGACATATTTTAACATCCATTTTGTAATAACATGCTTGTCATTTTAAGTAATCAATGCACAGACTGTTCCTGATTAAGAGAAAAGCCTGCAGACAGGAGAATTACAGTTGAATTACAGACTGAAATGATTGTTAAAGAGAAAAAAAAGTTTAGTTTAACTATTAAAATAAAGGGAGCATATAAAAATCGGCTATGAGATAAAAGGAAAACCTTTTGCTAATACAGTGTGCTTGGTAATGTTGAACATCTGTGTCTTTAATTTTAAATGTAGGTTCGTAGGGAACCTTTCTCAACAGGAAGAAAGAACTATGCAGTATGCTTCTGGGAAATCCTTGGCTTAAAGTGCATTCACTCAGAAAAGTAATACCATCATTATATAATCGGAAAAAGCACGCAATTCTTTACACAGTGGGGAATGTAGGAGTAGGGATCTTCATTTAAAACAGTTATAGTGGATTTCTTTAAAAATACATTCACTATTCCAAATTTTTGTAACACAGAATGTGCCTAAGGACTACAGTAAGGAAACATTAAGGAGCAGATGGTTAACGTGAAACAGAAGTGTGGTCAAATTAAGCAAGGGGTCAAAGCCAAGAGTCAGAACTTGAAATCTAAATCAAAATCAAAAAAGGGGAAAAGTGCTTAATTACAAGTAAGGAGCAAATTGAAGTTGAAACAGAAACATAAACCTTTACATCGGGGCCTACTTGAAATGTAAGCTAACTAAGCCAGAGAGATGTTGTTCATTGTATACCTACTGAAGGATACCGTAGACTGTGAATACTGAATTTAAATATCATCACTTCTGTGACATCATCAAAAAAATTATAGTCATGAGACAACTGCAAATAGTGTCGCATAAACAAAGAAAACAAGATGTGATCCAAAATAAACCTTTTGAGAATGGATCTAAAGAAAAAATAAACCACATCATAGACTTCTTATGTTAAATAATTGTACCGTAAGTGAAAAGAAATGCATTGGCCAGATCATGTGTTCTTTTGTCTGTCATAAGAAACATATCCAAAATGATGTCAGTTTGTAAATGGTACGTAATAAACCAGTATATACAGTGGATTCAAAAAGTATTGAGATGCCTTCACTTTCTGAACACTTTATTTTGTTGCAGATTTCATTTTAAATTGATAAATTTGTCATTTCTGCACATCAATCTACACTTACTGTAATAACCAAAAGTGAAAATTTGTTTTCAGAAAGATTTCCAAAATTATTAAGAATCAAAAAATGAAACCACTCACTTCCATAAGTATTCAGAACCTTTGCTATGGCACTTCAAATTGTGGTCAGACACCTTCTGTTAGCTTTAGTTATTCTTGAGATGTGCCTTGAACTTGATTGGAGTCCTCCTGGGGTAAACTGAATTGACTGGACATCATTTAGGAAAGCACACACACCTTGATGTCCCACAATTAACATTGCAGATCAGGACAAAATCCAAGCCATGAACTCTCTGTAGACCTCCACAATGAAATTGTGGTGAGGTATACATTAAGACAAGGATATAAAACCATTTGTAAAGCTGTGAATGTTCTTGGAAGCACAGAGGTCTTAATAACTGTGAAACTGAAGAAATCTGGAACCACCAGGACTCTTCTTAGAGTCGGCCATACAGCCAAACTGAATAACACAGTAAGAAGGGCCTTGGTCAGAGAAGTGACCAAGAAACCAATAGTCACTATAACAGAGTTTCAAAAGTCCTTGGCTGAGATGGAACAAACCTGTTGGAAGGATAACCATCTCAACAGCACTCAATCAATGAGGCATTTATGGTCAATTGGCTAACTCTTGCTTGGAGTTTGCGAAATAACATTTAAAGACTCTTAGGGTAGGAGGGAAAAAATTCTCTGATCTGATAAGACAAGATTTGAACTCTTTGGTTAGAACTCTAAGCAGTAATTCTGGTGAAGACCAACCACTGCTCATAACCTGCCTAACACAATCCTTATGATGAAATGTGGCAACATATTACTATGGGAGTGCTTCTCAGTGGCAGGGACAGGGAGATTGGTAAGAATTGGGAAAGGATAAATGAGGCCAAATACAGAAAGGTTCTTGGAGAAATCCTGCTTCAGAGTGCACACAACCTCAAACTAGGTCAATGGTTCACCTTTGAGCATGACAATGACCTGAACCGTATAGCCAAGACAACACAGGAGTGGCTTCGGGACAAGTCTCTGACTGTCCTTAAGTGGCCTAGCACAAGCCCAGATTTTAACCCAATTGAACACTTGTGGAAAGACCTGAAGATGGCAGTCTACAGAAACTAATGGAACTTGAGAGGATCTTCAGGGAAAAATGGGACAAACAGCCCAAATCCAGGTGCACAAGGCTTGTAAAAGCTGACCAACAAGACTCAAAGTAATTGTTGCCAAAGGGGCTTCTACAAAGTACTGAATTAAGGATCTGAATACCTACTCTGAATATGATTCTTATACTTCAGTTTTTTATTTTTTAATAAATTTGCATACCTTTATGAAAATATGTTTTTACTTTGTCATTATGAGTTGTTGAGTGTAGATTTATGAGCAAAAATGGCAAAATGTATCCATAAATAGTTAAGTGTATGACACAATAAATTGTGCAGAAAGGAAAGGGTGTCAAAACCTTCTGTATCCACTGTATGCTATTAAATTAATATCAATGTCATCACTCCCTTTTGTTACATCTTGTGAATTTCCCCTTGGGGATTAATAAAGTATCTATCTATCTATCTATCTATCTATCTATCTATCTATCTATCTATCTATCTATCTATCTATCTATCTATCTATCTATCTATCTATCTATCTATCTATCTATCATTAGAGCTGGGGAGTTGTCTACAGCGCATCTTCAACCTGAGCCTGGAACAGCGGAGAGTCCCGAGGCTTTGGAAAACATCTTGCATCACCCTTGTCCCAAAGGTATCACGTCCTAGTGAGCTGAATGACTTCCGGCCTGTTGCTCTGACATCACATGTGATGAAGACCATGGAGCGGCTGCTGCTTCACCACCTGAGGCCACAGGTCTGCCACGCCCTCGACCCTCTGCAGTTCGCATACTAGGAGAAGGTGGGAGCGGAGGGTGCCATCATCTATATGTTACACCGATCCCTCTCCCACTTGGACAGAGGCAGTGGTGCTGTAAGAATTATGTTTCTGGACTTCTCTAGCGCCTTCAACACCATCCAACCTCTGCTCCTTAGGGACAAGCTGACAGAGTTGGGAGTAGATTCATACCTGGTGACATGGATCGTGGACTATCTTATAGATAGACATCAGTATGTGCGTCTCAGGAACTGCAGGTCTGACATTGTGGAGAGCAACACAGGAGTGCCACAGGGGACTGTACTTTCTCCGGTCCTGATCAGCCTATATACATCGGACTTCCAATACAACTCGGAGTCCTGCCACGTGCAAACATTTGCTGACGACAGTGCTATTGTGGGCTGCATCAGGAGTGCGCAGGAGGAGGAGTATAGGAACCTAATCAAGAACTTTGTTAAATGGTGCAACTCAAACCACCTACACCTGAACTACAGCAAAACCAAGGAGCTGGTGGTGGATTTTAGGAGGCCCAGGCCCCTCCTGGACCCCATGGTCATCAGAGGTGACTGTGTGCAGAGGGTACAGACCTATAAATACCTAGGAGTGCAGCTGAATGATAAATTGGACTGGACTGCCAATACCGATGCTCTGAGCAAGAGAGGACAGAGCCGACTATACTTCCTTAGAAAGCTGGCGTCCTTCAACATCTGCAATAAAATGCTGCAGATGTTCTATCAGACGGTTGTGGAGAGTGCCCTCTTCTACGCAGTGGTGTGCTGGCGAGGCAGCATAAAGAAGAAGGACGACTCACACCTGGACAAACTGGTGAGGAAGGCAGGCAGTATTGTAGGCATGGAACTGGACAGTTTGACATCTGTGGCAGAGTGACAACTACTCAGCAGGCTCCTGTCAATTATGGAGAATCCACTGTATCCACTAAACAGTATCATCTCCAGACAGAGGAGCAGCTTCAGCGACAGACTGCTGTCAATGTCCTGCTCCACTGACAGACTGAGGAGGTCGTTCCTCCCCCATACTATGTGACTCTTCAATTCCACCCGGAGGGGTAAATGTTAACATTATACAAAGTTATTGTCTGTTATACCTACATTTTTAACACTCTTTAATTTAATATTGTTTTTTATCAATATGCTGGCTGCTGGAGTATGTGAATTTCCCCTTGGGATTAATAAAGTATCTATCTATCTATCTATCTATCTATCTATCTATCTATCTATCTATCTATCTATCTATCTATCTATCTATCTATCTATCTATCTATCTATCTATCTATCTAATAAGATCCTTATCAGTTTATTGTGACACAAACAAATATAGCTCTGCATCCCAGAAATCTTCCACCCTGCCTTTTTAATATATTGGCAGTGAGAACTTGAAACGAGACCTACACTAGTTCAGTGGAGTAAGACCAGTAGCATTCAAGTGGTCAACCTGAAGTTAAACAGATATGAAAAAAGAGGAAAAAGAGAATGCCGCTACCTACTGCAGATTAATTTTGTATAATTTCACTCAGGTTTATGTTTATGAATGACAAGGCTTTGAAGATGCTGCATGGAGATGCTCCCTAAACATTTACAGTGGCCTAATATGGGCCAATGAACTCAATTGTAATGGCTATGACCTGATGTACACAATATTGAAAAAGATAAAACAGTACAAAACTCATAGGCTCGTTTTAACAAGAGGTTACAACACTAAAATATTGACTTTGTGTGAACCCAATGTTCTTTTAATTATGGGTAAAACCATAACTCCTAAACATACTGTATAGCTGAATTACATTCACAGTACATTCATTATGACTGTGCTATTCCTTCCAGTGTTCCATACAGCTGAGCTTGTGGAAATCTTTATAAAACAGCTAAAATATGCCAAGTATGGATACAAGACATTTGCAGAATGCTGCATTTATTTCTCACTGACCCAAACTTTTTTTTGACGCTTAGCTAGTTTACACAGTTTTAAATAGCTTCATGTCTAATTCCTGCTCTTCAGATTTAATTGATAATTAGGATCCAGGCTTTCATTTAGTGATTAAGACTGCCTGACTTATCATTCATTTATCAAGTGGATTCTCACATTGGCCTGTTTACATGAGCTGACACTGATACAGTAAGTGACTTGTCTGAATCCATGCACTAATGGTGCCTAAGAGGTTTTATATTCTACAACCCAGCAATGAGGTTCGATGTCTTGGCAATGTCTTTTGATTTTTCTTTTTTGAAGAATTTAAATAGTTTTAGCATTTATTAAAGAGAGATTAATTTTTAACATTTTTTTTTACTCATGTTAGTTATGCTCATACTGCAAAAATGGGAGACAATTGGGCACAATCTGAAAATGCATGTGCACATTTCAAATTGACTACATCTAACACTATATTACAAAAAGATATGGTAGAGAAAAGTGATGAAAACTTCTCCTGTAAATTTTTAATAGCACTTTTTTGCTAAATGTCTTCCAGGTTTCCATCTGAACTCAGAAGCTGTGAGGTTGCAGCGCTAACCAGTGCAGCACCATTATAAATCATACTAAGTTGACCACAGGCAAATTGTCCAGAATGACAGCAAAGATGTAGTGTTGTAAATCCTCACAGCTGGCACAGTGGTAGTGCTGCTGCTTTGCAGTAAGGAGACTGTGGAAGATTGTGGGTTCGCTTCCCGGGTCCTCCCTGTGTGGAGAGTGCTTTGAGTAGTGAGAAAAGCGCTATATAAATGTAATGAATTATTATTAAATGCTCAGATAAAAATTTTTAAACACATCTTTGTAATCCAACTAAAAAAATATGATCCATCTAACAGGTGTGTCTTGAGAAGAGTATGTGGCATTTTAATAAAATAAATAAATAAATGACAGTGTGGGGTGCAGGTGTGCTTGTAGCAGCATAGCACAACGACTCTGGAGTGTGAATTGGGCTGATTGGCTGAGCGTGAATTCACATGCTTATGCACGTGGTTCAGTCGATTGCCTCATTAGCGCTCTGGGGTCTGTAATTAGTGCCATTCCGAAACATGTAAGAGAAGCTTGAGCAGGAAAGGAACAGAAAAAGATCGACAAACAGTTAAAAAGACTGAAAGAATGATGGAGGTTAAGCTGAAAGGAAGGATGACAGAGATGGTGGGATTGTGAGGAGCCAACTCAGACCATCACAAGGTGAAACTGCAAAAGCTGCAATCTTTATGTGTCATGCACGATAACAATATAGCATTTGTGTTCTGGCCCCTGCTTCTCCTGAAAACTATTTTAATACAATTCATTCCTGGATTTTTAAAGGTTTATTTTTCCAAGCATCAAAACATTTTAAATTCTCTAAAGATTAAAATTCAACGTCAGTATTAAGGGCTCCATAACAGAATCAAATCTTTACAAAGGTAGGTATTATTAACTGATACAACATCAGTTGCAAAGAGAAGATCAAACTTGTTTTATTAGCTAAGACCTAAGCTGTCCTAATATCTCATGCAGATACTTTCTACATGGTGGAACTTTGTATATTGTGGACAATAGAAGTTTTGACTTTTATTACCTTGCTTACATAATGATGATATAATCTGTCTGTAAGAAATTTAAATTTGCACAGTGTTAGTCTTATTTTCAAATTAGCTTGCTTTCATGTTTATGGAGAACAATACAGAAGTACAGAGGGGTAGCATGGTGGTGCAGTGATTAGATGCCTCACAGCTCAAAGAAATCTGGTTTAAATCCTAGCCAAGGCACTGTCTGTGTACAGTCTACACAGGTTTTTCATACCATACTCCATTTTTTACCTACATTCTAAAGAAGTATGTGTTAGTTGAATGTGTGACACTATATTGTCCCTGTATAAGTAAGTGTTCCCTCTAACAGGCTGCACCCTACTAAAGGTTAATTCCTTCTCTGCATCCATTGTTGCCTGATAAAATCCCATCAGTCTTAACCTGCAATAAATGGATCAAAAGAATGAATGATGGCCATGTAGTCAAAGAATTTGCAGGGTCAATTTAATATTCTAAATTAAACAAAGTTCACAAAAAAGATTCCTGATGATTTATTATACGAGGCGTGATCAAAAAGTATGGTGAATGTAATGCAGAGCACCATCCAAGAGCAACACAAAACAATTCAATGCAAGTTCTGACATGTCCATCCTAGAGCCTAGTTTGTGACAAGTTTCAACTTGTTTGATACTGTCAGTCATTTGTGAGCTACTGTTGAGTTCAAGTGTGTTTTTCAAGTTTGTCGTTAATAATGGATATTGAGCAATGCATTAACATGAAATTTTGTTTCAAATTGCAAAAAGCTCAGGAAACCCATCAGATGTTAAAATCGGTTTATGGTGACACTGCACCGACAATTAGGACTGTTTACAAGTGGTTTGATCGATTTCGTAATGGATCTGACTCGGTTGAAGATGAGAAAAGATCAGGACGTCCTTCAACATCAATAACCAAGGAGAATGTTGAAACAGTTTCATTCTTCATTATCCCTTCTAATACGACAATTTCTGTTCAATAAAAACATTACACTCTATCCACATCCACCTTATTCGCTAGATCTGGCACCATGCAACTTCTGGCTATTCCTCTTAATTGAAAATGACCATGAAAGGCAAATGATTTCAATCCATTGAGGACATCCAGGCAGCCACAACAGCCCAACTAAAGACACTCTCGAAAGAAAACTTCCAGAACTGCTTCGCAAAGTGGCAGGAGCATTCGAAATGGAGGAGAGTATTTTGAGGGTGAGTAGTAGTTGTAAATCTTTTACTGCAATAAACCTTTTTTTTTTTAAAACATTCACTGTATTTTTTGATCACACCTCGTACCAAATTATAAATAACCATGACCACACTAAGTCATACTGTTGTAACTTTATCATGCCACACAAAATGTCACTGTTGCTGTTATTAACAAATAATTATTTAGCCTATACATTCTACTAATCTTACTACTTGCTTTATTGTAATAGTAAATGCATCAGGAACTAGTCAAAAATAATTGTTTTACTTGGTAACTATTTGTAAAGTCAGAACGCAAAAAAAGGAAATTTGGAAATTACAAGTGTTTTTTCTTCTATGCCAAAAATTGTAAATCAATATAGTTATCCATCCATCCATCCATTGTCTCCCGCTTATCCGAGGTCGGGTCGCGGGGGCAGCAGCTTGAGCAGAGATGCCCAGACTTCCCTCTCCCCGGCCACTTCTTCTAGCTCTTCCGGGAGAATCCCAAGGCGTTCCCAGGCCAGTCGAGAGACATAGTCCCTCCAGCGTGTCCTGGGTCTTCCCCGGGGCCTCCTCCCGGTTGGACGTGCCTGGAACACCTCACCAGGGAGGCGTCCAGGAGGCATCCTGATCAGATGCCCGAGCCACCTCATCTGACTCCTCTCGATGCGGAGGAGCAGCGGCTCTACTCTGAGCTCCTCCCGGATGACTGAGCTTCTCACCCTATCTTTAAGGGAAAGCCCAGACACCCTGCGGAGGAAACTCATTTCAGCCGCTTGTATTCGCGATCTCGTTCTTTCGGTCACTACCCATAGCTCATGACCATAGGTGAGGGTAGGAACATAGATCGACTGGTAAATTGAGAGCTTCGCCTTGCGGCTCAGCTCCTTTTTCACCACGACAGACCGATGCAACGCCCGCATTACTGCGGATGCCGCACCGATCCGCCTGTCGATCTCACGCTCCATTCTTCCCTCACTCGTGAACAAGACCCCGAGATACTTGAACTCCTCCACTTGGGGCAGGATCTCGCTACCAACCCTGAGAGGGCACTCCACCCTTTTCCGGTTGAGGACCATGGTCTCGGATTTGGAGGTGCTGATTCTCATCCCAGCCGCTTCACAATCGGCTGCGAACCGATCCAGAGAGAGCTGAAGATCACGGCCTGATGAAGCAAACAGGACAACATCATCTGCAAAAAGCAGTGACCCAATCCTGAGCCCACCAAACCGGACCCCCTCAACACCCTGGCTGCGCCTAGAAATTCTGTCCATAAAAGTTATGAACAGAATCGGTGACAAAGGGCAGCCCTGGCGGAGTCCAACTCTCACTGGAAACGGGTTCGACTTACTGCCGGCAATGCGGACCAAGCTCTGGCACTGATCGTACAGGGACCGAACAGCCCTTATCAGGGGGGCCGGTACCCCATACTCTCGGAGTACCCCCCACAGGATTCCCCGAGGGACACGGTCGAATGCCTTTTCTAAGTCCACAAAACACATGTAGACTGGTTGGGCAAACTCCCATGCACCCTCCAGGACCCTGCTAAGGGTATAGAGCTGGTCCACTGTTCCGCGACCAGGACGAAAACCACACTCTTCCTCCTGAATCCGAGGCTCGACTATCCGACGGACCCTCCTCTCCAGGACCCCTGAATAGACTTTTCCAGGGAGGCTGAGGAGTGTGATCCCTCTGTAGTTGGAACACACCCTCCGATCCCCCTTCTTAAAGAGGGGGACCACCACCCCGGTCTGCCAATCCAGAGGCACTGTCCCTGATGTCCATGCGATGTTGCAGAGGCGTGTCAGCCAAGACAGTCCTACAACATCCAGAGCCTTGAGGAACTCCGGGCGTATCTCATCCACCCCCGGGGCCCTGCCACCAGGGAGTTTTTTGACCACCTCGGTGACCTCAGTCCCAGAGATGGGGGAGCCCACCTCTGAGTCCCCAGGCTCTGCTTCCTCATTGGAAGGCATGTTAATGGGATTGAGGAGGTCTTCGAAGTATTCCCCCACCGACCCACAACGTCCCGAGTGGAGGTCAGCAGCGCACCATCCCCACCATATACAGTGTTGACACTGCACTGCTTCCCCTTCCTGAGACGCCGGATGGTGGACCAGAATCTCCTCGAAGCCGTCTGAAAGTCATTCTCCATGGCCTCCCCAAACTCCTCCCACGCCCGAGTTTTTGCCTCAGCAACCACCAAAGCCGCATTCCGCTTGGCCTGCCGGTACCTATCAGCTGCCTCCGGGGTCCCACAGGACAAAAGGGTCCCGTAGGACTCCTTCTTCAGCTTGACGGCATCCTTCACCGCCGGTGTCCACCAGCGGGTTCGGGGATTGCCGTCACGACAGGCACCGACCACCTTACGGCCACAGCTCCGGTCAGCTGCCTCAACAATAGAGGCACGGAACATGGCCCATTCGGACTCAATGTCCCCCACCTCCCTCGGGATGTGGTCGAAGTTCTGCCGGAGGTGGGAGTTGAAGCTACTTCTGACAGGGGGCTCTGCCAGACGTTCCCAGCAGACCCTCACAACACGTTTGGGCCTACCACGCCTGACCGGCATCCTCCCCCACCATCGAAGCCAACTCACCACCAGGTGGTGATCAGTTGACAGCTCCGCCCCTCTCTTCACCCGAGTGTCCAAGACATGTGGCCGCAAGTCCGACGACACGACCACAAAGTCGATCATCGAACTGAGGCCTAGGGTGTCCTGGTGCCAAGTGCACATATGAACACCCCTATGCTTGAACATGGTGTTCGTTATGGACAATCCGTGACGAGCACAGAAGTCCAATAACAAAACACCGCTCAGGTTCAGATCAGGGGGGCCATTCCTCCCAATCACGCCCTTCCAGGTCTCACTGTCATTGCCCACGTGAGCATTGAAGTCTCCCAGCAGAACGAGGGAGTCCCCAGAAGGTATGCCCTCTAGCACCCCCTCCAGGGACTCCAAAAAGGGTGGGTACTCCGAACTGCTGTTCGGTGCATACGCACAAACAACAGTTAGGACCCCGTCCCCCCACCCGAAGGCGAAGGGAGGCTACCCTCTCGTCCACCGGGGTAAACCCCAATGTACAGGCTCCAAGTTGGGGGGCAATAAGTATACCCACACCTGCTCAGCACCTCTCACCGGGGGCAACTCCAGAGTGGTAGAGAGTCCAGCCCCTCTCAAGGAGATTGGTTCCAGAGTCCAAGCTGTGCGTCGAGGTGAGCCCGACTATATCTAGCCGGAACCTCTCAACTTCGCGCACTAGCTCAGGCTCCTTCCCCTTCAGAGAGGTGACATTCCACGTCCCAAGAGCCAGTTTCTGTAGCCGAGGATCGGACCGCCAAGGTCCCCGCCTTCGGCCACCACCCAACTCACACTGCACCCGACCTCCTTGGCCCCTCCCATAGGTGGTGAGCCCATGGGAAGGGGGACCCACGTTGCCTCTTCGGGCTGTGCCCGGCCGAGCCCCATGGGTGCAGGCCTGGCCACCAGGCGCTCGCCATCGAGCCCCACCTCCAGGCCTGGCTCCAGAGTGGGGCCCCCGGTGACCCGCGTCCGGGCAAGGGAAAACGCCGTCCAAAATGGTTTTTCTTCATAGGAGGTTTGTTTAACCGCTCTTTGTCTCATCCCTCACCTAGGACCAGTTTGCCTTGGGTGGCCCTACCAGGGGCATAAAGCCCCGGACAACAGAGCTCCTAGGATCATTGGGACACGCAAACCCCTCCACCACGATAAGGTGACGGTTAAAGGAGGGGTCAATATAGTTAAACATTTTATAAATAAATATGCATTTCCACACCCACATGACTGAATTAAGTAGGCTTGAGAATGTTACGCTTCTGTTATTTAGTATTTGTGACAAATGGTTCACATTGGCCTCCTTGTCAGTTTACCTTCAGGAAAACTCAAATGGAACAAAAATGTACACAATATGCCACGTACTACTAGTAAAATAATTTCATATTACATTTCTCTGAAGCTATATAAAAAGATAATCACCAAACTTGCATTCCATCACACCCAACCTATTATATTTTCTTATCAAAACTTACAAGGAAGATCACTTTGTATAAAGCCACATTTGCTAACCAGTTATGTTGTGACTATGATAAATATCTGGGCCTTGTAGAGTACAGTGATTGTATTGCCATCACAGATAACAGAAATGGCCATGGTGGATAGCTGATCTGGCTAAATAATGTAAGATGCAGGTCCACAACGTATGAGGTTTGACAAATGACTTGACACCTTTCCTTCCATTAGCTTCATCTCGTTAGCCAACAGCTATAGAAAGTTGCCGAAAAATTTCATCCAGGTATTTGCCAAAGTTTCTGTTTCCGCCACATGACTTAGTAGTTTCTCCCAGATTTCCTTCACTCTCTGTGTAAATACATAGTTTCTGGGTTCTGCTTTACAATGCACTTCACCTTACAGTATATTCCACTGGTGTAGCTGCACTTGAGGCTGTGCAGAGGGCAGCAAGACTAAAGGGCAAGTTCTGCTCAGTCAGGCTTGGGGAGTTAAACCACTTTATTCTCAAGCAAAGGAGGAAGACTTAATCAAAGTCTTCAAAATTATCAAAGACATTGTTAAAATAGATGAAACTAAAAAGAGAACTGCATACTCAAGGACACCAGTAGAAATAAAGGGGAAGTTTATTAAAGAATGAAGCCTGGAAGAATTTCATTACTCAAAGAGTTGTAGGAATCGGGAACAAACTACCTAGTCATGTAGTTGAAGCACAAGCCTTGACCACTTTTAAAAACTGAATGACATGTTGAAACAGTTTGGCTATTAGCTAAGTTAACAAGCTTGATAGGCTGAATGGCTATCTCTCGTTTGTCAAATGTCTTGCATTTTTACGTTTTGCAGTGTAGTGACCATAACTCCAACTGTGGTCTCACTACCACATTACATAGTCTGAGCATAACTGAGGGCAAGAACCAGACTTTGACTTCAATTAGGACAAATCTGGTCTTGGCTGCAATGAAAGGAATGAAAAACTTCATTTCTATTTAAAATAAAAAAGCAGAACTGAATGAGAGCACAGCATATACAGTAGCAACCTTAATGTAAACATGTCTCCCTAATGCAAAACATATACTGTACCTTAAAGTACGTAGGTTAAATGAGTCCTTCTTTTCATTAAAGCTAGTTTGTTTTGAATTACTTCTGCTGTGTTTCAGTCTTTCTCTGGACAGTTTAATTTTCAACTAAAGAAATAATTCTAGATTAAATGCTGAGCATGAACTATGCCCTCCTAGCCTGGTACTGACATTTATCCTTGCAGCTATCTTAGATTCTCTAACTGGCTCGTAAAACATCTAGCCTGGGTGCTGCTCAAGTATATTAAATTTAGGCAAAGTGTAAGGTGACAGATCCTTTATTGGACTTTTTAAAAATTCAAGCAACTTGTATATAAACATCCAAAAAGTAGTCAACAGCAGACGATGGAATAGAGGAAACTATGACATCAACAGACAGATTGGTAATCTGTTGCTAAATATTTGTAGGTCACTAAAAACGTAAACTTTGTGTTTTCTTGAGGTTGAAAGCTTAATTTCTGATATTTAAAACACACTTTGCTCTTACTTCTTAATCACTCAAGAAAGAGTGACAATGTAAAAACTTTTTGATATGCTGAATGTATGCATGTAACAATGCTCTGACGAGTCTAATTCACAATGCTGGTACTTATTTCTTTTTTAAGATTTATTCTTGATGTTGAGTTTTGACAAGTGCTGGTAAAATTACTGTCCAGATAATATTGGTGCTGTGTGGACATTTTTATGACAATACTTCTATAGCAGGGGCGGCACGGTGGTGCAGTGGGTAGCGCTGCTGCTTCGCAGTTGGGAGACCTGGGGACCCGGGTTCGCTTCCCGGGTCCTCCCTGCGTGGAGTTTGCATGTTCTCCCCGTGTCTGCGTGGGTTTCCTCCGGGCGCTCCGGTTTCCTCCCACAGTCCAAAGACATGCAGGTTAGGTGGATTGGCGATTCTAAATTGGCCCTAGTGTGTGCTTGGTGTGTGGGTGTGTTTGTGGGTGTCCTGCGGTGGGTTGGCACCCTGCCCGGGATTGATTCCTGCCTTGTGCCCTGTGTTGGCTGGGATTGGCTCCAGCAGACCCCCGTGACCCTGTGTTCGGATTCAGCGGGTTGGAAAATGGATGGATGGATGGATACTTCTATAGCAGTTGTTGACCTTATGTATGTAAACTCTTTGACCAAGACAACAAGATGTGAAGCGATTTAAAATTTGCTATTACTGTTTAGTATGTCTAGATCTTTCCCATGTTTGCCCACATGTTCATCCTCTCCTTAGCCTAGTTAGATTATTGATCAAGAGAATGAGGTTCCAAATGCAAGAAGTTGAATTGAGGTTCCTTCATAAAGTTGTCAGGCTCATTCTATATGAAAAGGTGAGAAGCTCAGTAATACAGGAGGACATCAGAGCACAACTACTGTTTCTCCATCTCAAGAGGTCCAATTGAAGTGGTCTGGGCATTGTATTTGGATGTCCCTTGGAAAGAGCCCACTGAGAGTAGACCAGAAACAAACCCAAGATGGATTATATCCCTCAAACAGCACAGGAGTGACTGGATATTTCCTAGGAGACTTAGTAAATATTGTTGAGAATACTGTGAATTGGGTGGCCTGGTCAGTCCAGTTCAATATGTTGCCACCATAACTTTGACCAAGAAAAATGAAGAGAAAATGAAGCGAAGTAGTACACTTTGTATTCAAATATTCCTAACTGTACATTTTAATTTAATTTATTTTTAAATAACACATAAGACTGTATTTACTGTTTTTTGTTGAACAAGTAATCATACTGCTATTTAGTTACCTGAAGCAAATTAACATATTTTGGCAAGCTATAAATTATACTTTGATAAAAGGTGTTATGTGTGGTGTTATGAGGAGTCAAGCATCGAATCAGGAAAGCTGTGGCCGCACACAAAGACCACAGTGAAAATATGGCAGTGTAAGCCCGGCTCCAAACAAGTAAAGTAAACAGTGTGGTGTGTGGCCAGCTAAATATTCCGGCCCTCACCCCCAGACCGCTAGGTGGAGCTCTCTCAACAGTGTGGACGTTCCCCGAATTCCAGCAGGGCCTCATGGACTATGTAGTTTATATGCACAGCCCTGCTGGATACCTTGGGGACCACCAGGAGTCGCTGTGGGGAGGCTGCCGGACTCTTACTTGCCCTATAACCCAGAGGTGTGTCATGATCACATGACAAGAGGCAACAACGTGCTTCCGGGTTGAAGAAAGGAGCTTTTTATCTGACCCAGAAGTGTTCATGATCACATGGACAGAAGGGAGAAACACTTCCGGGTCAGGGACTATATAAAGGACTCTGGGAAACCAGTACGCTGAGCTGAGCTGGGAGGAAGGGTGGCTAAGTGTCTGGGAGTGTGGAGGATTGATTATTGTATTGTTTATTGGTTAGTTATATGAGTATTGTGGAGTGGAGGGTACTTTGTGCACTGTACATTGTCCAAATAAATATTACTATTGGACTTTTACCTGGTGTCTGGAGTGGTCGAAGGGTTCAAGAGGACGACAGCGACCTTAATCTGCGACAACAGCTTTAACAAAAAAAGATGGTAGAAGACAAATAAAGGCTAGTACAGAACTAAGGGGTATCCTGCATTTACAATGAAAATTCCCTTAACAAATGTGGAAATTGACTTTTAGAAACTGGTTTGACTTGGTTTTGAAACCAAGAAGGAGATTAAAATAAACTTAAAGCAGGCTACGTAGCCATGGATCCTACTGAACACCACAACCTGCATGGTACAGTTAAACCTTGTGGAAGTGAACATTAGGATATTTGACAGTCTTGTTGAGATGACATGCAGCTGGTAGTCAACAGCAGACGATGGAATAGAGGAAGCTATGACATCAACAGACAGATTGGCACTGTGTTGCTAAATATTTGTAGGTCACTAAGTACCAGCAGAACATGTCTGAAAAACCAGGATTCATTGGAAACTGACTTCAAATCCTCTTCCCCATCCATCCAGGTTTTAGTATGAAGCTACAATTCTGTGCTTTCCGAAAGGAGTGATTCACATGCTTTTTTTCTTCTTTCATTTAATGTCTTACTGTTTACATCTGTTGGCTTGTTTGTATGATTCATCTCCTTAATTAAAGGTCAAAGCTTACTAAATAAATTGTAGGCCGAAGGGCAACAGCAGGCCTCATCCCATTAGACAGCTGGAAACAAAGCAAATCCAGTACAGCAGACCTTTTATGAGATTCCAGCTGCACCAATCACTTCGTGATTTTACACAACCCCCCCAAACCTCACCCATCATCCCCATTCCCCTTGAGTCCAACCCTTATGAAGCAAATGTAGGGTTTTCTGAGGAATTTATAGTGGAATTTAAATCACAAATGATTTTAATCTTTCTAAATATCAGCTTTATTTCTCAATAAGCAGACAAAATTTTCCCAGTTATCCTAAAACATGTTAATGGTAATGTCAACATAAATTAAAAAAAGCTGAAAAATAGCATCAGCACCATTACTTTTAATGGGTTGCTTTGCAGGCTTGCAACAAGGTGCAAAGAAAGGCAGGGCTAGATGTTTGATGGCGGGGATGATGGTTGGTGATATGCAAAGTACTTTCTGAGTTTCTTCCACTGCTCAAGTTGCAGTGTCCAGACACCATCAGCAAACAGGCTGGGAATTACAGATTTTTGTGTTGTGGATTTCTCACCTTGTTGCATGTGTTGCTCATATCTTCCCACATTATCTTGGGCTTCACAGGTCCATAAAAGATCATGAAACAGTTGGAAAAGCCCAAGAAATAACGATAAGCCATTCCTTCTTAATGTGAAACTAGTCAAGGTAAAGCACTTTATTAAACATTATTCAATGAGGGACAATGCCTCATTAGGGTTTGTTTTGATGACTAATATAATTCTGTCAGTTCTGTCATATACTTCATTGTTGTTTGAACAAACAGTGTGGGGGGTGTTATTGAACATAGGGAATGCTTAAAAAACATTTCCCATTTAAATTAATTGTAATTAGGTTATGGAAAATAACTTTATGATGGAATTTTCAGGAATCCTTCTTAACAACATTTGGGGAAAGCCTGCATGCCTTAGCTCCCTCCCCACTGAATTAAGATACAATCATTAAGAGGTCTGCTCACTGCTTCACGCTGCAGTTACTTTAGTGATTGTAATACGACTCCCAATGCGAAAAGGAAGCAGCCTGAATTATTTTAAGATTGCAAGAACATTTTTGACAATATGTAAATCAGGGAGAAATCCTACACTTATTTGTACTTTCGATACTTAAGTACACTTAATATCAGATACATTAGAACATTAGAACAATCTAGATGAAAACAGGATAATCAGTGCAATAAAGCTTGCCAGTCCTATCCACTTAATATCTTTCCAGATTAACAGCAAGGCTAGTTTTGAAAGTCCCTAAAGTTCTACTATCTACCACACTACTTGGCAACTTATTCCATGTGTCTATGGTTCTCTGTGTGAAGAAATGTTCCTACTGTTTTGGCAAAATTGTTCATGGAAATCTACTCACCTACATTACTTAGGTTCCCCTTCTTTTAAACTGTATATTAATCCTCATGTGATATTCTTCCTTGTTGATGTCAATTTTTTCTTTACAACAGTAGACTACATTTGCATTTCTTAGTTAAAACATAAATAGTTTGTTGGTGCATTTACAGCCATAACATATACCCAGACATTATTTATAGTTGATCTCTTATATGTACATTATCAAGGCATACAATGCTTTGCTGATGCCACCCTCCAAATACGTAATAATAATTATTGTTCTTTTTAAAATATCCCATACTAAAGCTGAACCTTGGGGACAGAATTCCTGTATTTAACAGATTTACCCCTTAATAACACATAAGACAGTTGAACTTTAAATAAAGTAGTCATTTTTGGAAATTAATTAAACACATACTGTAATTAAGGATGGCTTATAGAAAATATTAAAATATTAAAATATCCATTACTTGAAAACCATTAAAACATACTTGGAAAGTCAAAACAGACTAACAACACTTAAATTTGGTCAAAAGACCTTTGGGTAACATTTCACTGCTTTCTGCAGATGAGGTAAGAAAAACACTCTAAACTCAGCTACCTGAGTAGGAGAAGAATGGATTGTAGTAAGGATCGACTTGGAGTGCAAAACTGTAACTTATATGAGAACAGAAATATAGCTTGTGTTATTCTGTACATGTAGGCAGTATAAAGGACATACAGGTCAATGTATATCAGGAGGAAAATCCGCCAGTTAGCAAGTTGACATGGCTCTCAAATGCAATATTCAAAAGGTGTGTGCTTCATTATATAAGCAAAAGAGGATCTGCAAGGGAAAAGTAATGATTAAATAATAAACATCTGACTGACACCGTACATTACATTTGACTTGTTATTAATTCACTTGTCACTTTCACTTACAAATCACAGGTGTTTACATATTTCTACAGCTTGTACACTGGCAGGTTATGTGACTTGGTCAGGGTCACATGAGTCATTGTGCTTCTACACTCAAGCGCTCTATTCATGTTCGTCCGGTCCTAGCAGGATGGAATTTATAGCTCAGTCCTAGATACATTTCTGTGTGAATTCAGGAGTTAATTGCAGGGGAAAGGTCATTTTAAAATGTCTTCTGGACAATCACATTACAGAGTATATCCAAGTCTACCTGTGCACCAACATTACAGGCCCTACCGAAGCACAATGCCTGATGGGTTACAGCAAAGGGTTTTTTCCTGGGTCTGAATTTATTTTCTGTCTTAAGTTAGCTTTTGTTTAATTTGGTTTTATTTATCATGTTTTTGTGTTATTTCTTTGGAGTTTGTATACTATTTGTTATTTATGTGCCATTCCTTTAATTATGCTGCCATTCCCTGTATTCTGTTGGTGGAGCACCAGGAGGCGGGGCCACCCTGACATCACTGCTTGCTGGGTACTCCTTCTGGTTTTATCATCTGAGTCAGAAGCAAGACATAGCCGTGGTGTGTTGGGTTTAGTGGAATTTACTGTGAGTACTGATTTTCTTAAGTTTTCTGCTTTATTTGGAATATTATAGCTTTGTTTCATGGATTGGCTTCTGGTTTTGGGTTTAGGTCTTATTCACCTTGGATTTCCTTTATAGGTAAGTGGGGTTTTTTTTGTCCTTTTGCTCATTTTTCTCTTTTCTTGATTTTTAATAAACGCTTTCATTTATACAGATTTTTCATTGGTCTTTTTAATAACAAGCCATAGGTTTATGGTAACCTTCCCTCTTGCAGAGCATTATGATATATTTTTGGGTCATTGCTTGTATTTCAAACTTTTAAGACCAGCTCCCTTTTTGGGCCTGTGTAGGCCAAAGCCACCAGGTAATAGTTGGGGAAATTAGCTGAATTGAGGGGAGCCTCTTCTTGACTGGTCTGCAAAAGTCCTGGCCCATTTTTTTTGGCTGTTTATTGAAGCCTTGCACCCTTTATGTTTGACACTCCATCTCACAACAATGCCACCTACAGGAGCTCCCCAATCACGGCACTTATTGTGGGACCAATATTCTGTGGTCTCAGAGACTCGTCCTCAGATGAATATACTATAAGGGGGTACCAGCCCCAAAAGCCAGTAGCCCAAGATCTATTCCCCTCACTGGCTTGATATTTTTCTGCTTAATCTTTTGACTTTTAGCTCTCTGTCAACCTTAGTAATAGTCACTCGACAGGTCTCCCAATGACACTGGGCATATTTTGTTGCACACTTGTTGTCTTTGTATTATGTATTGTACTGTCTTTGACTGGAATATAATTTAAGATGTTGCCATTTGATTTCAGATTTTCTGAACTTTCTTCCTCTTGACATTGAGGGAGAGTGCTCTTTCTGATGGTAGTGTTTTTCTTTCTTTTTCTCTTTTTTAGTCATACCAATTTAAAAAGCTTTCTTATGATTCAAGTTTAGGAACTTCTTGTTAATCAGTAGTAGTTAATAATCAGTATTAAAACCCTGTGATGGATCGGTCCCACCACATGTTGTTGTGATATGAGCCAGGAATATTGTGATAAAGAGCCTTGAAAAACATCCATAAATAGGCCAGAGCCCTTCCTACCCTGCCCAGAAAAGGCTTCACCAAATCCACAGGTAGGCCCCTATGCCTGCCCAGATCCCAAAATGGGGAAAAAGGCTTTTAAAATTCAAAATATACATAAATGTCCCACAAAAGAGGCGATGGCCATAAACATTTGTCTTGTAAAGAACAGATTAATAATGAATCGTTATTGCAATTAGGATGTATTAGAAAAAACAGAAAGATAACAAAATGCTCAAAAAATTAAAAAGGAGACAAAAACTTGCCTAAAGGACAATCCACGTTAATAAGTCCCAACACAAATCCAGAAATCAAAAACCAAAGGAGGAAGCAAAATTCAGAAATCCAGCAAAGCAAAAGAAAGGCAATCCTCAGTACACAGAACTCTTAAAACTCCTCCAAGGAGCATACTAGGAATACCAAGGGACTTGCTTTCCCAGTTTACGTTTAAAGTGGTGAAGTACGGGTGGTCCTGCTTCTTTGGGATCCACCCACAAAGTACGAGGAACATAGTAGAACATAATTACATAGATATGTACCAAATAACAAAGAAATGGAATTAAATTAAGAGAAAATACATAGAGAAATAACAAATGGACAGAACAATATTAACTGAAACAATTGAAACCAAATAACAATATTGAAAAATGAACAAAAAAGACAGAAAAAAAAAGAAATTTAAGCTTAACCCAGGGATGGGTCATGACTAAAACATAAAATGTGGTTTCCTCTGCCTGGTGTGCCCTGACACTGAAATAAATGGCTCCAGAGAATAAATGGATTGATTATTGGTGTATATGTGCAGATGTGCCACTTTTGTTTTTTTATTCCTGTTATGAATATATGACATGCAGTCACACATTTAAGGAGAAACAAATTCCTGACACCTGACTACATCTCTTACCATGGTCATCATTTGTACATCTCCTTTATTATTGGAACTATTCTGCTAACTTGTATGAAGTTTTTCTTTTTAACTTATGCTATTTATGTTATTTGTATGTAATGTTGTGTTCTGTTATAAGCAGCACCAAATCTAGAAAGTCAAAATTCCTGTACATTAAGTACTTGCGAATAAACGTGATTCTTATTCTGATTCTGATGGTCACTATCTGGAGTTTCCATGCTCCAACAAGGTCCACAAGCTGCTTTGTTTTCTCCTATCTCCCAGCGAGAAATATGTGCTAAGTTCTTTTCGAAGTCCGATTTGACCCAAGATGAGTGAGTGTAGAAGGTGTCAATATATGCTTTCTGCCATGAATTGACATCCTATCCATGACTAGTTCCTGCCTTGTGCTCTGAACTGCCAGGATAGAATCCAGCTCTCCATGACTATAACTGAAAAGGCTGTGTTGACAAAATAGACTGGTCTACACAAAGATGGACAAATTACATGTGACCGGTGTCTCTCTTTTTCTCTGCCTAAGTAAGCCTTCTCTCTTCATTTTATTTTTTTTCATTCTCCATAAAAGAGGAAAAATGCAGCCACTAGTGCTTACTTAGATGTGGGCAATAGAGGAAGTTTTTTTTTTTGAGGATTATGCTGCCATCTGCTGGACGCAAGTGACTTAACCAGGAACATCATTGTGGTGTGCTAATGCGCGTCTCTCTACAAAAGCTATCTGCACAAAAGTATACAGAAACATACCCTTCTTGTTTTGGTACTTATGGAACACTTTATTAAAGATTAGAATTAGAAGCACAAAGCAGGTTATTAAGTCATTGAGAATGAGTGCTTAGCCCTTTAGTTTAATTAAAGCAGTGTATAATTACTGCTAATTACATTATTCCTTTTTAAAAAGGGACAACTTAGGACTTGAATATTCATAAAAATTTCCCATTGTTTTGGGGAGCTTACAATGCACTTTTTTAACAGTAAAAATCCTAGAGATGCTATAGCAATATATCCACAAGATGTCCACATTTAGAAACTTGACCACCCACCCCGTGTTCTGTATTGTGTGGTTTACAGATATCTCAAGGTTTTTACTTGAATTTTTTAATCATTTCCTTATTCACCAATCAAGCTAACAAATACTGGTACTAAATGAAATTGAATTGAATTGAAACTGAAAACGGTACCGAGATTTGACAATATGCTAACAGACACTGTACATCATTTTAGGTGCTCTGTATTGTATAGCACTAAATGTGTCTGCCATTTCTTCAAGTTTGATCACTTTTCCCATTTTCTTTGTTTTTTACAACAGATTTAAAACACAACTCTGACTTGTTGATTAAAGAGTTTGTCTAGAAAATATCTTCTATACATATACCATCGTTCCAAAAATAATAGGCAACCAAACTTTTTAGTGAGATGAGGCACATCTTGACAAAAAAGACTGCAATAGATTTATTCTCCATTAATCCCCAAAATAAAAGGATTGGCATAATAAAAGGATACTACCTTAGGAATAAGATTTACTGGAGTAAGGAAAATTGTTTGCAGCTTTGAATTGTGCTGTAAAGTTAAGTTTCTTCCAAAAAGAATTTATCAGATCTGAGATATAAAAATATACATTACTGCCATCTAGTGAAAACCATTGCTGTTGAATAATTGCCTACATCAAGATGGAGAGAAAACACACAAGATTTAACATTCCTTAATATAAAAACAAAAAAGGTTACTTCATTTAGACCACAGAGTTCATTAAGTTTGCTGGATGAACTAAAAGCTTACTTGTTGCAGAATCTCATTCAAACATTATTTGGCCATAAATTAGAAGTGTGCAACCTCTGTGCTTCCTGGCTTCATCTTACTTTCCACCATTGTCCTTTAGTATGTGATTGACTGTTTAACTCAAAGAATTCTGATGGATCAACTTTACTGATGCCTCTGTAAATTTTAAATATCTGGATTAGGTCCCCATGTTGTGTTCTGAATGTTGAGATTAAACCTCTTTAGACTCTCAGACTAGGGCATGAACTCTAGTCCAAGATGCAACTCTGCTTCCCTGTGCATCCTCCAGTGCTGCTATGTCTTTCTTTTTTAACAGGGGGTACAATCTCAGAATGTTAGCGTAGCATTCCTTTGTTTGTATTATTTAGTTAGTGTGCATTGAACTGCATTGCTCGTATATTTTAAATTGTTGAAAGCAGTGTTTTATATTCAAGTAAAGCTACAGTATTTGGGATTTTTTTTAGAAAGACACTGTATTATTGTGGAGCCTTGACATTGTTACCATGATTTCATTGTTAGACCTTCATCTATACAGCTCTTTAAGCTAATGTTATGCTATAGCTGTGTTTAACTGGAAGACCCATAACCATGCCTTTTTGTGTTCAGTTTTTTCAGGTGGATATCCATCCTTGTTATGGAACTGCATATTCCAAATTTTGTGGTGCTACAACCTAAAGTAGAGAGTGAGAAACATATGCCCTATTCCGGCAGGTTTAGTTTTACACATGGAGATGGGGTAAAATAATTATTACTGCAGGAACTCTGTTTTTCAGTCCTGTCTGAAGGTTCAAATGATGAAATATTACTGACATGTCACTCAGCACATTAGTTTTAACTGGTGAAATCCCATCCATCCATTATCCCACCCGCCATATCCTAACTACAGGGTCACGGGGGTCTGCTGGAGCCAATCCCAGCCAACAAAGGGCACAAGGTAGGAAACAAACCCCGGGCAGGGTGCCAGCCCACTGCAGGGCGCGCACACACACACACACACACACGCACACACACACACACCCACACACCAAGCACACACTAGGGACAATTTAGAATTGCCAATGCACCTAACCTGCATGTCTTTGGACTGTGTTGGAAACCAGAGTACCCGGAGGAAACCCACGCAGACACAGGGAGAACATGCAAACTCCACGCAGGGAGGACCATTGGGGAAATTTTTGATGGAATTTTTATAGAAGTTAAAAGGTTCCATAATCTTTACTGAGACACAAACGCTCAATCTGTAAAAAAGTACTGACACAAGCATCTCAGATGGGACTAAAATTAGATAGGTCTTCTGGTAATAATTATTTTACCCCACCTTCTGGTGCAAAACTAATCCCCTCCAAATAGGGCTTCAATGGCACGGAAGGAAGAGCTACTCAGTGAAAACAAAAAGTTAGACTAGAACAAAAGTTGTACACGGCACTCTGGAAGGGTAATAATTCTCTGGGACTTCTTATAGCAGACAGCTGAGGGAACAGGGAGTTCTGGTCCTACATATACTGCGACAGAGAGGCAATGGTGGGCTGACTACTAATCCCTGTAAATACAATGTAAGGTTTCTAAACTCTTTTGGGACTCCCCCCAACGGGACGATGTGCCGAAGAGTATCCTGAAGCACGATAGCCGCATCTATGGAAGACAGCACCCGCTGACAGTGAAAGCAAATCTGAGCCGACAGTGTTCTCGCTATAAGTGCCGTCATCGATGGGTGATACAAGGAACATTAGAAATGCAGGGAACAATATTACTTGGCCACTAACCTGGCCACGACTCACCTGATTGTTGTGTCTGCGTATAGGACAGTGGTAGATCACTCTATAATAAATAACCCTGCTGCTCCTGTTTCAAGTTGAGTAAAGCTGGTTTTGCTAAAGTACTGAGACTCAGCCTTGTGTTTTGGGGTGCAAGACAAGGACTCACACATCACACTAGAAACTGACTTACAGCCAGAAATGTGCCGATAAGTTCTAGCAGAGCAGCAATAAGCCTCCATACCAAAAGAAGGTAACGTCAAAAATAGAACAGAGCAAGACTTAGTGGCCCCTTTAAGAAGAAAAGTAGCTGTCTGGTGGTACTATTTCCTTTGTAAGACTACTGGAGCCTTTTGTGGTGGAGGGGACAGTAAGGCCTGATTGAGTAAATTTTGACCTGGTTCCCTCCAGTCTCTGAGACATTTTTTTCTTTAGAGGTTTACAGGGAGCCAAAGTCTATCCATGCAAAATAATGCACCCCATCCACTGCTGGTGCATGTACATTTTCGTCATACCTGTCCACTGTATTATCTCCAAAAAAAAAAACAAAACTAAAATGCACACCATAGGGAATGTGGAAGAAAACAGGAGTACCTTGAGAAAATTCACACAGATATGGATGGAGAGAAAGTGAAAACTGTTCTCAAGCACAGATATCTACACCATACAAACCACAAATATACTGCACATAACCCAGTTCAATCAGAAAGAGACTGCAGTAAAGGCAAAATCTCTTATTAATCCTTTCATTTTCTGCCATTCAAGACCGCACTCTTAACACTTTTCATATATTTTTATCATAAGTAATCCAGTAGTCACAGTGTCACATTTTAAGAAAATCGTTCAGTTAACCATCTGCCTACATGACAGATGATTATTTAATTTTACTTAATTTCTTCCAACACTTCCTGGTCCTGTGACACAAGAGTAGCATTTTTGCTACTTTTTATACCTTACTTGTTACAATTTATAAGATCTTGGACATTTTTTCAGTTAACTTTGAAAATTAATAAAACTTCACACACACACACACCCACACACACACGCACACACACACACACACACACACACACACATTATATATATATATATATATATATATATATATATATATATATATAGTGACAGGACCCGGCCGGGGCGCCCCTTCTGTATATGTTCTGGGGGAGCAGCTATGGACATCTCACTACCTCCCCCAGGACGCTTGGTGGCAGCCTCCCTGGCTGACGATGGTGCCTCAGTTTCCCGCAGGGTTTCCTGGGAGATGGAGTTCTCCACAACCCTGTGGGGAGCTGGGGTGGCTGCCAGGGGGCGCTGCATGGAGCCAGGAACCCGCCTGGACATCTCTGCAGCCCCACCCGGAAGTGCAATTAGCCACAGGTGATCAAGCACCTGGAGCACTTCCAGGTGGGCTATAAAAAGGGCCAGCATCCACCACTCATGAGCCAGAATCGGGAGGAAGAGGACGAGGTTGCCTGGGAGGAGTGGTGGTGCCAAGGTGGAGAGAAGAAGTGTTGTTTGTGCTATATTAAGTGCTTGTGGGACTGTGTTGTGGCTGGAGGGATTACGGGGAAGACGTGCCCTCCAGCTGAAGAGAAATAAAGAAACTGTTTATTTTACACGTGCCTCTGCGTAAGTCTGTGCCAGGTCGGGTGCTATATATAATATATATATATACAGTGCATCCGGAAAGTATTCACAGCGCATCACTTTTTCCACATTTTGTTATGTCACAGCCTTATTCCAAAATGGATTAAATTCATTTTTTTCCTCAGAATTCTACACACAACACCCCATAATGTTTTTTTTTACAAAGGAACAACGAAATACCTTCAATTTCGTTGTTCCTTTGTAAAAAGTGACAATGACAATAAAGATCTATTGATTGATTGATTGATTGATAATGACATCATGAAAAAAGTTTACTTGAGATTTTTGCAAATTTATCAGAAATAAAAAAATTGAGAAAGCACATGTACATACAGTAAGTATTCACAGCTTTTGCCATGAAGCTCAAAATTGAGCTCAGCTGCATCCTGTTTCCCCTGATCATCCTTGAGATGTTTCTGCAGCTTAATTGGAGTCCACCTGTGGTAAATTCAGTTGATTGGACATGATTTGGAAAGGCACACACCTGTCTATATAAGGTCCCACAGTTGACAGTTCATGTCAGAGCACAAACCAAGCATGAAGTCAAAGGAATTGTCTGTAGACCTCCGAGACAGGATTGTCTCGAGGCACAAATCTGGGGAAGGTTACAGAAAAATTTCTGCTGCTTTGAAGGTCCCAATGAGCACAGTGGCCTCCATCATCCGTAAGTGGAAGAAGTTCAAAACCACCAGGACTCTTCCTAGAGCTGGCCGGCCATCTAAACTGAGCGAACGGGGGAGAAGAGCCTTAGTCAGAGAGGTGACCAAGAACCCGATGGTCAATCTGTCAGAGCTCCAGAGGTCCTCAGTGGAGAGAGGAGAACCTTCCAGAAGGACAACCATCTCTGCAGCAATCCACCAATCAGGCCTGTATGGTAGAGTGACCAGACGGAAGCCACTCCTTAGTAAAAGGCACATGGCAGCCCGCTTGGAGTTTGCCAAAAGGCACCTGAAGGACTCTCAGACCATGAGAAAGGAAATTCTCTGGTCTGATGAGACAAAGATTGAACTCTTTGGTGTGAATGCCAGGCATCACGTTTGGAGGAAACCAGGCACCGCTCATCACCAGGCCAATACCATCCCTACAGTGAAGCATGGTGGTGGCAGCATCAAGCTGTGGGGATGTTTTTCAGCGGCAGGAACTGGAGACTAGTCAGGATAAAGGTAAAGATGACTGCAGCAATGTACAGTGACATCCTGGATGAAAACCTGCTCCAGAGCGCTCTTGACCTCAGACTGGGGCGACGGTTCATCTTTCAGCAGGACAATGACCCTAAGCACACAGCCAAGATATCAAAGGAGTGGCTTCATGACAACTCTGTGAATGTCCTTGAGTGGCCCAGCCAGAGCCCAGACTTGAATCCGATTGAACATCTCTGGAGAGATCTTAAAATGGCTGTGCACCGACGCTTCCCATCCAACCTGATGGAGCTTGAGAGGTGCTGCAAAGAGGAATGGGCGAAACTGGCCAAGGATAGGTGTGCCAAGCTTGTGGCATCATACTCAAAAAGACTTGAGGCTGTAATTGCTGCCAAAGGTGCATCGACAAAGTATTGAGCAAAGGCTGTGAATTTCTCAGTTTTCTTATTTTTAATAAATTTGCAAAAACCTCAAGTAAACTTTTTTCACGTTGTCATTATGGGGTGTTGTGTGTAGAATTCTGAGGAAAAAAATGAATTTAATCAATTTTGGAATAAGGCTGTAACATAACAAAATGTGAAAAAAGTGATGCGCTGTGAATACTTTCCGGATGCACTGTATATGTGTATGTGTGTCTATAAGTGTGAAAATGGTGTAGTACATCAGTTCATCCAGAAGCCAGACATATCCTGACAGCTGTTGGCCCAAGTCGGAAAAACAAACTTAAACCATTACATTTCACACTTGAGGACTGCAGTAATATTATAATTTCCTTAATAAACCAAACATGCACTTTTTTGGATGAAGAAAGAATGCAAGCCTTTTAATGTGGGGAGATCATGCAAGCTCTAAGACATAAAGTAAACTGGCTGGGTTATCACCAGCATCACAACTGGCACCTCATGATACAGCAAGACAAATGAATACATTTTACACTTGCTTAAAGGTCAAACAACATAGCCTTCTGCCAATGGTCTGGGCAAAAAAGGAGATTTAGTGCTATAAGTCAGTGAAAACGATGTGCAGAGAACCTTTAACATAAACAAAAATAGCTGTACTAAATGGCATTTCTTTTCACATTCAAAGATCACAAAGGCACTTAAATAAATGCCACTGTGGATAGGAAGCAAAGCAAAATGACTTTAATTATCTAAAATAGACATTAAAGATGGAAAATACAGAATTTAAAGCCAAGTATAAAACAAACAGAAAGCAACCAGACCCGCAGTCACTTTGTACCCATTTAAATGTACACTGACCATGTATATAATGTAATGGAATACATGTAGCTTTATCCACTTGATCATCTCAAGTACCCAGTGGCGCAGCTAGGAGGGGCAAAGGGGGGACATCTGTCCCCGGGCGCAGCATCCAGGGGGCGCCGAATTGATGTTCCCCATTGCATTTTGGCAAACAGGAGGGGGCGCAAAATCAGTTGTCCCCAGGCGCTGAAAACCCTAGCTACGCCTCTGCAAGTACCTCACCCAAACACTTCCTTCACCTCCCAACTTGCTCTATCTAAGAACTGGGCTCTCTTTCTTCCACCAACTGAGCACATACTCACTCCTACCTGCTCCTCTATAAATTTTTATTCACCAAGGATCTTGACACAAGGTATCTTTATAAGCCAGCAGGGTTAGGTCTGGTTTCATAATTGGTTCTGTAATTGCTGTTACAATTGTAATTGTAAGTAATTGCTGAGATGTTCACTGGACCTAAGGGGCTCGTAGAGGCTGTTATGGACCTTAATGACGCATATGCTCTCAAGTAATTAGGATGTATTGTTGTCTTCAAAGTCTAATCCTCCTCTTAGAAAACTGAGGACCAGTCATTCAGAACAGGAAGCTGTTGTCTGTAAATTTAGCTTGAATTTCATTTAAAAGATTTTTGCAAAATGTTTGAGATAAATATTTGTATTTTTTTCTGGTGATGAAAGTAGAAATTAAAGAAAATGTAAATGAACAATTGCATAGAAAACAGCCCTGGAGGAGTTGCTAAAAGCATCCCTTCTCACTCAAAGTGGGACTATTTAGTACAGTACTTGTCTATAACTATATAAAAATAAAAAGATATAGATAGATAGATAGATAGATAGATAGATAGATAGATAGATAGATAGATAGATAGATAGATAGATAGATAGATAGATAGATAGATAGATAGATAGATAGATAGATAGATAGATAGATACTCAAGGGGAAAATAATTTTATGTTTAGGTCATATCAAAGCAAGAGTAAGTATAATACTATCACATAATCTAAACAATTCATTAAAAAACTTAGAAGCTAAATGCCTCATTGCTTACACCTCCTTGTTCAAGTGAATTATAATAAATGACATCTATATGAACACCCTTATCAATGATATTAACATGTGTTCCTAGTTACAGTGTGCCACTCATGCCATGTACCATACATGTTATTGAAACATATAATTAAATTTTAAGTGTAGGTTTTCATGCCCAGTTGCAATGAGGGGGACAAAATCAAAACAATTTCATATTACTATTGTCTCAGATGGTCAGGATCCTTACCCTGCTGGGACACATCTTCGCTAGAAGGATCAGGGGAGCAAGCCTAGTCAAGGCGGGACCTCCCCTGGGACGCTAGATGGAAGCTTCCATGGGTTGCAGCGGTGCCTCAGACTCTTGCACAGTTTCAAGGGATATGGAGTTGTCTACAGCCCTGTTGGGATCCGGAGGTGGCACCAGGGGGCTCTGAAGCTGTTCCTGAGCCCATGGGGGCAGGTCTTCCTACACACTCAGAAGTGCTGCCAGAAGTGGGGCAATGAGCACCTGAAGCACTTCCAGGTGCCTTATATAAGGGGCCAGCGGACAGTACTCCGGGAGCCAGTGTCCGGAGGAAGGAGACAAAGCTTGATGGGAGGAGTGGAGGAGAAAGAAAATAGAGAAGGAAAGTATTGTGCAGTATTCTGTGTATTGGGACTGTGTTGTGCCTGTGGGAAATTGGGAAGGCGTTACCCACAAGTGAAGAAAATAAAATAAAAACATTTGTGTTTTTATAAGTGTGCCTCCTGTGTCAGGTTGAGTGGCTGCTACGCCCTCTAGAGTTATCACACTGTATAAAAGTTAAGACCTATCAATGTTGGTTTGGGTTCAAATTAAGGTAAGTAGCATTAAACTAGCTCTTAAAGAGCAAATATAAAACATCACAGAACTGTAAAAGGGAATTCCAAAATAGAGTTGCAATAAAAACAAATAGGAACATAAACACACAAATTAACATGCTGAAAAGCACAGGAAGAATTGTAAAAATCTTAGGCAAATGAATGGTCAAAAGAGACAGAGAGAGGTCTTCTTAAAAAGTCCGAAGAGCCAACAATCTTACCATTGTTCCAAACCTGCTATTATAGTAGTTGGTGGCCATCTTGGAACGCTGTAAGACTGTCAGAAACAGAAAATAAAAAAAAAAAAAAACAGCCAACAAAATGTGTACATCACCTGTGAGACCTGAAGGCAGTGATGTGAAGTATTCAATAATATATGGGACAAAATGTATTTTATTACCAGGCAGAACCTTAATGGTGACATTGTAATTTTATGATTAACATTTTTCATAAATGAAATTTCAGTCCACTTTACATCTGAATTACAATCGCTCCTCAGATATGCATCCAAACTGCACAAGCTAAGAAGTATTATGATTAACATGAGGTATAAATTTGTTTGCCAATCATCTGTACATTAATCACTTGAATTTTCAGAAAAATCAGGGAAATGCATCTGGAAAAGCCCCTTTGTGCAAAAGCACTGACATAAGGTTACTGTTAGTCATCTCTGTGTTTTTATTTGTGGGAGATGAATGTCCAGTTTGCATAGACTCCCCCTGGCTCTATATTTGAGGACATAATACCCACTTAAACTGAGGAACAAAACCATTGATTTGTTTGGTCCTCAAGACACCTTACCCTTAAATATTTAGACAATTGAATTTCCTTTTCTTTTAAA
Organism: Erpetoichthys calabaricus; assembly: GCF_900747795.2. NCBI lineage: Eukaryota > Metazoa > Chordata > Cladistia > Polypteriformes > Polypteridae > Erpetoichthys > Erpetoichthys calabaricus. The sequence continues at coordinate 209,900,415 of NC_041397.2, read as the reverse complement.
TTATCCACTTTATTACCCATATGTCAGCCATTCCTTTCATCCTTTAGAATCTGTCAGAAAGCCCTTTAGGAGTGAGAAGACACCACCAATAAGGCCTTTTTTTTTTTTTTTTTTTACAAAGAGTATACTTCCAATATTTTAAACAGAATTTAGCAGGCCAACAGGATTAATTTCCTTGCTTACATTTCTGTCATTTAAGTGAAGATACTCCCTTCCCTCTGAAATTTTAAAAGCAATATGGAAATAATTTAAAAGGTAAAAAGCCAATGATAACTCATAATCTTAAGAGACCACAACGCAGTCACAAAGGCTCATGGATAACTACTTAACAATGAACTATTGTGGCAACCTTTGGTTTTAGTTGGCAAGGTCAAGGGATGGAGTACATGAATAAACAAACACTAAGTCCATCCATCCATCCATTATCCAACCTGCTGAATCCGAACACAGGGTCACGGGGGTCTGCTGGAGCCAATCCCAGCCAACACAGGGCACAAGGCAGGAATCAGTCCTGGGCAGGGTGCCAACCCACCGCAGCAAACACTAAGTCAAAACCCAAAATGTGATTCCATGTCTCCTCTGAATCTTTTAGGCACAGTCTTGGTTCAGTAATGATAAAAAAGCTTTTTAATAGATTCAACCACATCTTGAACCCAACAGCCATTTTTATAAATAACTAAAATAATTAGTTGCATAACAAATTCAGTCTAATTATTTAGCAGACTCCATTGCTAACTGAATTGCTCTATCTACAAAGACATAACAGCATACAACCTTCTGTCCGCTGAGGGATCTATATTTGTAATATTAACCTACGTTCTCATGGTGAAAGCTATCCAAACACCTATGTGGTACATCATTAGGAACAATTCTAACAGTGGGTTTAGCCATTTGCTTAAATTACCCCCTGGACTGGGTGAACCATTTCTGGTAGGTACATAAGTGTGTGTGAATGAAATATCAATAAAACAGGTACCAAAAAGCAAAATCTGACAAAAAATGATGTATGAATAAACAGAAAATTCAGACTGTAATTGTAAAATAAGCAGAGGGGATTAAACACAAATAAAATGAATTCATAATCATAGTAAAAATAAAAAAGCACAACACCAAAAAACAGAAAAAGTATATCTGAATGAGAAGGCCCATAAAAATATGTCCTTCAGGGACCATGCTGCTATAGTCTCTCAATCTTGCAGATTCACTCAGTATACTATTCACAAGATAATAATAATAATACATTTTATTTATATAGCGCCTTTCCCATGCTCAAGGCACTTACAGAATATAAGCAAGAACGGCAGGGTATACAGTATATAGCATTGTACACACCAGATAAATAAATAAAGAAGATTACAACAGTGAATTCAGAGAAGAAAAAAAAAGCCTAACAGACAACATAATTGATGGTCTAGCACACACACATACACAGGTTACATGAGCATCTTGATAGAGAAGTAAACTCAGAGAAGGGTAATAAAGTCAGGTAGAGCTAAAAGCCTTCCTGAACAGATGAGTTTCGAGTTGTTTTTTAAAACAATTCATGGAGTCAGCTGACCTGATTAATTTTGGTAGGTCATTCCAGAGTCTGGGCGCTGTACAGCTGAAGGCCTTGTCACCCATGGAGTGTAGATTAGTGAGGGGTACAGCAAGGTTGCCAGAATCAGAGGACCTTAGTGGGCATGCAGGCACATAGTGATGGAGAAGGTCACTGATGTAGTTTGGCGCGAGGTTATTTAAGGCTTTGTAGGTTATTAGTAGGATTTTATATTTGATTCTGTAAGACACGGGGAGCCAGTGAAGACGGAGCAGGATGGGTGTTATGTGCTCGCTGCTGCTGGTTCGAGTAAGGAGTCTTGTAGCTGAGTTTTGAATAAGCTGGAGCAGTGATATAAGATTAGAAGGGGCACCTGCCAGTAGGCAATTACAATAATCGATGCGGGATGTGATAAAAGCATGGACAAGTTTCTCAGCATTAGAGAAGGAGAGGAAGGAGCGAACACAGGATATGTTACGGAGGTGAAAGTAAGAAAGTTTCTTAATATGATTGATGTGGGTGGAATAAGAGAGGGAGGAATCAAAAATGACACCAAGATTCTTTACAGTAGAGGCAGGTCTGATGAGATCATCGCCAAGATGGACTGGGAAGGAGCTCATTTTATTAAGTTGCATTTTAGTCCCAATTTGCAGGAGTTCAGTTTTGTTGCAATTTAATTTTAAAGAGTTATGCTCCATTCAGGTTTTAATTTCACTAAGGCAGGTTGTGAGCTGAGAAAGCTCTGATGAAGTTCCACTTTTAACATTAAAGTAGCGTTGAGTATCATCTGCATAAAAATGATAACCCAGTCCATAGCTATGGATAATATGGCCAAGGGGAAGCATGTAAATATAGAAGAGGGCCGAGGACAGAGCCCTGAGGAACTCCTTGTGTGACTGGCGCTGAGCTGGATCTGCTGTTGCCAAGACTAACAAACTCTTGCCTATCAGTCAGATAGGACTTGAGCCACTGGAGGGCAGTGCCAGAGATACCCAGCATGTTCTCCATTCTGGACAGTAGAATGTCATGTCTGACAGTGTCAAATGCTGCACTGAGGTCTAATAGAATTAATGTGCTGGTTTGTCCAGAGTCTGCTGCCATAAGCAAATCATTGGTTACCCATAGCAGAGCAGTTTCACAGCTGTGCCGCTCCCTGAAACCAGACTAAAAGGGTTCCATCAAATTATTAGAGGTTAGGTAATTGGTGAGTTGGGAAGCTACAACACGCTCAAGAACTTTTGACAGGAAAGGTAGGTGGGAAATAGGCCGGAAATTGTTAAGATTGTCAGCATCAAGACCAGACTTTTTTAACATTGGGATTACAGAAGCAATTTTAAAAGTGAGCGGCACAGAGCCAGTGTCAAGGGATGAGTTTATTATTGTTGTAACAGTCGGGATTATGGCATGAAGGCAGGATTTAAGTAGTGTGGTGGGGATGGGGTCCAGTACACAAATAGTCGGCCTCATCTTACAAAGCAGGTTATTAACAAACGCAGATGTGACTGGTGAGAACTTAGAGAAGGAGCTGGATGGAGTGGGAAAACAGAGAGAGATATAAACCGATGAAGTATGTATGTTAGTTGAATTATTTAGATCTTTAATTTTGTTACGGAAAAAGTGGAGGAATTCCTCACAGACTTCAGTAGAAGAGGTACTTGGGCCAGATGCGGGTTCAAGTAGTTTATTAACTACAGAGAACAAAATCCTTGGGTTATCGTGGCCACTTTCTATTATTCTACCATAATGGGTGTTCTTGGCAGCAGTTAGTGCTTCTCTGTAAGCTCTTTGGTGATCAGAGAAAGCCTGGATGTGCACGGTGAAGCCAGTCTTACGTGACATTCTCTCAAGGCGTCGGCCAGCTGCTTTCATAGATCGGAATTCTTAATTATACCAAGGAGCTGAATGTTTAAAGGAAACATCCTTAAGTTTTAAAGGAACTGTTTTATCTAATGCTGAGTGAAGGGCTGAGTTATAGTGGTCAACAAGACTATCTAGTGTTGGTGGAATAGGTGCAGACAGTAAAAGATCAGAAATGGATCCAGAAAGGATACAGGGACAGATATTTTTAAGGTTTCTGTAAGAAACTTGTTGTTTACAGGTAAAAGGAGGGAAAGGCAGTGAGACAGTGAAAAATACTGCTTTATAATAATAATAATTCATTACATTTATATAGCGCTTTTCTCAGTATTCAAAGCGCTATCCACACAGGGAGGAACCGGGAAGCGAACCCACAATCTTCCACAGTCTCCTTACTGGAAAGCAGCAGCACTACCACTGTGCCACCTGTGAGGACAGAGAGTCCCAAATCAGTGCTGTAAATGTTGGCAACAGATAGTCCAGAAGTGCAGATCATATCCAATATACTGTATGACCACTAGAGTGGGTGGGAAAATCAACATGTTGTGTCAAGTCAAAACAGTCCAGTAAGGATAGGAATTTATTTCTCAGTTTAGATGTGGGGATGTCAATATGGATGTTGAAATCACCGAGAAGGATAATTCTCTGAGAATAAGAGCTTAGGTGGGTCAAAAGTTCAATCAGATTGGATAAGAAGGATGCATTGGCCACATCTGACAGAATATAGAGCACATCTCCTGGTCCAGACTTTGGTGTTGTCCAGTATGGACTACTAAAACTCTCTGCTGGCAGGAGAACCAGCATGTGTCACCAATCCACTGCAGATGATAAAAAATGCAGCAGCACGTCTGGCGTTCAACCAGAGGCAGGCACATGTCACTCCTCTCTTCAGATCTCTACACTTGCTTCCTATAGTGACACATATTAAGTTCAAGTTTTTGATATTTGCCTACAGAGTAGTCAGTAGGTCAACACCTATATATTGTGAACAGGCTAAACGCACCCCCAAGGAGATGGGGTCGCTCCTCCAAAACCCCCTCTTAAATGGTGATTCAATGGGAAACAAATACAGTTTTTATACCTCCTCTTTGTTAGATCAGCTGCATCTCGTGCAGTGCTTTGTACATTTAAAAGCCTGTACTGCAGCTGTCCTTTGGTCTCACTGCCTTGTCTATCTTCAAACCCCCCCCTACCCCCCCCCACCCCCCGAACTCCTATGCTCCGGTTGGGGCTCCCGCTCCCGAGGTACACCCCTATGACGAGGAAGATTTTCTATTCTTTTATTTGAGAGATGGAGCTGTGCTCTCCGGGTACACACGGAGCCGCGATCATTCCTGAAAGAGAATTGTGTTTGTTTGAAGTGTTTGAAGAAAGTTATTGTCTCTAGAATCTCCCGAGTGTATCTGTGCAACTTTATGACCCAAGTGTGACAATATATATAAAAACTCTTGCGAGGTCCTATGCTTCTTCTGGACCACTCAGGTCTGCTGTTAAATGGTGTCTGGTGATGTCAGCTCTGCGTTGTATCAAATCTCAGTCCAGACTCTTTTCAAGTATTGCTCCTGACTGGTGGAACGAGCTGCCCACCTCCATTCAAAATTCTGAGCCCCTCAATGTGTTTAAGAAGCTCTTGAAGACTCAGTTCTGTAGATGGATTGGGAGAGTATGAGGGGTCATGAGGTTGCTGGAAATGGGTGTGTGGCACTCCTGATATCTTTGCAAAAGGACGAAGGTCTAAGTCTGTATTGTCCTGGTGCTTCCTGTTTTGCAATACGGTTGCAAGACATGGACGCTATCCACTGACCTGAGTCAAAAACTGGACTCCTTCGGTACTGTGTCCATCCATCCATCCATTATCCAACCCGCTATATCCTAACTACAGGGTCACGGAGGTCTGCTGGAGCCAATCCCAGCCAACACAGGGCACAAGGCAGGAAACAAACCCCGGGCAGGGTGCCAGTCCACCACAGGGCGCGCACACACACACCAAGCACACACTAGGGACAATTTAGAATCACCAATGCACCTAACCTGCATGTCTTTAGACTGTAGGAGGAAACTGGAGTGCCCGGAGAAAACCCACGCAGACACGGGGAGAACATGCAAACTCCACACAGGGAGGACCCAGGAAGCAAACCCGGGTCTCCTAACTGTGAGGCAGCAGCGCTACCCACTGTGCCACCGTAGTACTGTGTCTCTTCAGAGAATCCTTGGGTACCGCTGGCTTGAATTTGTGCTGAACGAGTAGTTGCTCACAGAATGAGGTTACCTGCATTATGAGGGAGCATCAGTTATGGCACTATGGTCATGTGGTACAATTCCTTGAGGTTGATCCAGCTCACATGATCCTCATTGGACCAGCTGGACCAGGCCAAGGGGACACCCACATAACACCTGGCTTCAAGAGATAGATGGCCATTTCTGGGGGGTGTGACTGGACTGTTGCCATCCAGGATCCTGAGCTGTTTCATCGTTTGGTGGGTACAGAAATGAGCTGTACCAGTGCATGCTCCCCCAACCTGACCTGACCTGATATTAGCTGTTTGGTTTTATAATCTAGGAATTGTTACTCACTGGCATTTTGTTCTGAGCTCTTCACTTGTGAAGATCAATTTTGTACCCTTGTCCTCTAACACTTGTTCCCAAATGGTTCCAGAGACTGATTATGTTGACTACTTATGTAAGTCTCTTTGTATAAAAGCATCTGTTAAGAAAATAAATATAAATATAAAAATATGATGCTGGAGCCAAAGAGTTAATGTAATGTCACACGAGTATGGTCTTGCTGGTTATATTAGAAAAAATAGAGTGACCTGATTTGATAGATTGTATAGATGTCACACTAGGACAGTCCTAAATGGTCTGTGTTTTGGCATCTCAGGTACTACGTCAGGACAACGGAGAACCATAAGCCTGAATATTTGGTGAAATGAGTTCATCACATTTTTGAAGAAGGTAGACATCAGTGAATTTCAACCATTTCATCATCTTATAAAGGTCTGCAGCATCAGTAGGTGTTCAGGTTTATGTAGGCGTGCAGTAGGATTTTATTTTTCAAGGAACTGGAAGACAGTGGAGCTGAGCCAGCAGAGGGGTATTATGATTTAAAAGAAAACAAGTAGACATATTCTACTTGAGTCCTTCATAATAGGCCCAGCAGCTGTGCTGCTCTTAAAAGTGGAGTCTCCCTTAAATTAAGATCAGTTTACAGCTGAAAACAGCTTAACACATATTCATGTCAGAGAACATCTTCAGTGTGCAAATATTTAAGAAGAGTGTAATCTTAGCCAATGAAAAATAGGACGATACCTTTTATTATCAGTATCTGTAAAGAGGTCGTGCTTAACACCAGGATTACCGCACTCTGCATTTTTATCACCAGAACTTGTATCCAAAAACAATTCACCTTATATAAGTGTTTTTAAAAGTTTGCCAGACATTTACTAAGAAATTCCCTTGAACCAAGAACTAATACTTCTTTAACACTTCTCTGCGCCCCCATCAGTATGAAGATACTCTATATAAGCAGATGGAAAAGACATAAAATCTAAGAGATTAAATGAAATAACATAATCCCATATTTTATGACATTAGGCACTTTTTTGCAAATAATGTAATATGTGTTCTTATACTATGGGTTTAAGTGTTATGTGGAATGACACACCTAAGAAATGTCTTTGAATACATTGCATTACAACCTGAATTATTAGTTACAGTGTACATTTAAACACTTTCAAGGAAAACTGAGAAGCCTTTTAAAATTTTGGTAATTTTCCAAATTGGGCCCCTGTTGTTGCTAAGCAAATATTAATATTAACAGGGAATTAATGGTTTAAAATAAAATCATTCCAGTGAAGATGTTTCCTTACATGTGCATAAAACAATTGCAGAGATATACTGTAGACTAGCAATGTCTGACAATTTTATATTGCATGAATTAAAATATGAAGTGAACAATGCGTTAAAACAGAAAACTGGAATTTAGTTTGCTTTTATTTAACTTCTCATTGTGACTTTCATTATCAGTAATCTATGAGGATTTAATGTTTAGAATTCAGGTAAAAACTGTAATGAAAGCTTGTCCTGCACACTATGGGAGATGTAATATAAGCCTGAGATTTGGATAAAAGAAACATCCTTTTAGATTAAAATAATTTCTTAACTAATATGAATTTTTCCCATTTTATATGACCTCTAGCAACAGCAGCCATGCTTGCAATAGTCGCTAAACTTGTGTGAAGGGTCGCCACACTAAAACTCCTGCTGCTCCAAGTACTCCACAGCTCTCATTTGACATTTTCATTTGTGTACTTGGGAATAAGGATGCCCCCTTGGTGCTCTTGCATAAGAAGAACGAAGGTGTGGAGACCTTGGAAATTTGTAGATAATTTAAAATTTTGACAACTGTATTCAAACTAGTCACCTGTGGGTATACTTCATGGATATCACCAAATCTGAAAACAAAATAAAGTGAATTACTGAACTGCATAACTACCTACATTAGGGTACTGACACTGCAGAAGGCATCAAGACTTGAAACACAGAGAGACACTGCAGTTGACTTAGTATCCTTGGTTCTGATATATCGATTGCACGATTGGTTTGACTGTGTGACACCCTGGCTAAGTGGCAGTGCACTCATTACTGGTTAGAAGCAATATGGTCGCTTCTTTGACCCAAGTCATTTATTTTGCTCAGAACAAAGAAAAAACACCTTGTTATTTCAATAAATGCTATCCAAAATGAACATGCTTGCATTGCAAGGTTAAAATTCTGTTATACTACTCCATTTTTGCAATGATGGGTTTCTGAAGCCCCAGAGAGATTAGTTTTTACCTAATGCTTCATAAGATGATTACATCTATTTCAGGAAGTATTAGTTCCACAGCAGAGCAAAAATGTTATTTTATTTGAGACGAATCAATGAAAAAGCAGCATCATTCCCGTCAGACTGCAAAAAGCATCTGACGCTCACTTTCATTGATGAAAATAGAACCTCAGTAAAAAAAACAATGTACTCGACCAAGCATTTCTGTTGGCCATTATGAAAAGATTGTATACACACATGTCATCATACTCTGCATACAGCAGGGTAAAATTAGGAATCATGTGAAATTAGGGTCAAAGAAACCCTACACAGCCTCAAAATTTCTGTTGCATGATCCTCCAGACTGAAATCAAAAGGGTGTAAATTTGCCAGTATGTAAGAATGTGGATTCAGGTACACTGAAAGTATGTAATAGCATTACGCGCAGAATACAGCACCCATTCTTAACAGGGCTAAGAACACCTCAAGGGGTGCATGTACTCGAAAAATGGACAGGAAGCCGTTTAGCACAATGAAATCCCACATAAAGGAATTTTCAACAGAAAATCAGCTCCCAGCAAGACAGCTGCAATGTGCCAATGGGATATCTGCTACACCACTATATTACCAGAATAACTGGTATCACAAAATAGATTTTCCTTCTCCCTTTACTAGTAAATTGATAATCCATCATTACATAAATCATAGACTATACTGAAAGCATAGTGTAAAGCAAGATGTATATCATTATGCTCAGTTAATACTTCTGACAGTGTGTTCTCAACATTAGGTTCCTAAGAAGAAAGTACACAATTTCTTGTGCATAATGGCTTCAAATGAATGAGTGTGGTGAGGGTGTGTGAGAATGTCAAATGATGACCTGGCATCACCATCGAGAACTTCTTTCTGCCTCATGGCCACAGCTCACAAAATAATTTCACTGATACTAAACTGCTTACTATTTCAATTTATACAATAATGTTTATTGCGGGAAAGACACTGCAAACTAACATGGGACTTCAGGGGTAGAAATGGAAACCAAATGTCACAGGATAAGTGTAAGTCTTTTCAGGGTCCCGAAATAAAAAGTGACAACTCCCGCTGGCATGTGGAGAGCTCCTCTGTATGCCAGTTGGGGTAGGCAGGAGTCACCAGTCAGCAGTATGGCTCACATTTGTGATTGGGACCCTAGAAGCTGTGGTATAGAGGGTCCACGGCTTAGAATAAAAGACCAGCTTTTAAATATATATTATACTATATACACATATATATATATATATATATATATATATATATAATTAAAATATATAATCTTTAATATATAATTAAAGAGGGGCGTGGTAGTGTGGCCAGAGCGGTTCCCGGATACGATGTGGGCTTGGGCTTTTCCACACTGAAGTGCACAGGTGCAGGATCGCCCATGTCCGTGATTGATGTCGGGAGCTTCTAATTGCTGCACCTGTGCCACGTCCCCTTTATAAATAGAAGAAGTGTGAGTGCGGAGGGAGGAAAGAAAACAGAGAATAGAGGTTAAGAGTGGGAGAAGAAGGCAGGAGAAGGAAAGATCTGGTGTGGGTGTAAGCAAGCGAGGGAGTGAGCAGGAAGAGTAGGCTCGTTGATCAATGCAGGCAGCTGGAAAGAGAGCCCCAGAAGGAGGAGTCTTAGGCCGACACATGGTGGGGGCAGCAGGAAGTGATTTCTCCAGCTGAGCGATCTTATGAGTTGGAGTTGACCTAGAAGGAGGTTGGCTTGCCGCATAAGTCCGCAGCAGGGAGTGGGAGTCAGTGAGGCTTGGGAGAGTGAGCCCCAGCCGAATCTTGATCTGGCGTGATGGCTGTACATAGCCAGGTGACGGAAGGCTACCAGACCAAGTAGAAGGAAAGTCACCTGCACCTGCAGGTAGGGCAACTCCCCTGTTGCACAGCCCATATGGGTGAAGCAGGGGGGCTGCCAGCTAAAGAAGAAAGCACCAGGTTGTTAAAGAAGAGACTGCTTTCCATCAGCGTTTTTTTTAACCTCGTTTTAAAGGAATTATTTATTTGAATTTTCACCTCCACTTTTTACAACAGTTTTATGGATTATTTATTTATTTATTAAAACATTTGTGGAACACTGCACCTTGGACACTGTTTGATTTGTTTGGTTTTTGTAATAAAAGCACTTTACACCTTCCCCTTGCTCCGGTTGGTGCCCTCATTGTCCAGCTCATCCGGTTACATTACCAATGGTGTCGGGTTCAAGAGCTCCCAAAAAGTAAGTGGGTACATGGAGCAGAACCCGCATCGTCACAGGAGCATATCATCCACGAGTACCATAATAATAGAGAGGTTTAGTAAAGAGGAAGGAAGCCAATAAGTCTCCCAAGAAGCACAGACATTGCCGGCAGCAAAGGAAAGGCAATCTTGGGGAAAAAATAACAGAGTAACAGCAAAAAGGAGTGAGAAGAGCCCAGTGGAATCAGAAGCAAAAATATATTTTACATAATTTGATAACATTTTCATACTAAAATATAATAATAGCCTTCCTGGTTTGCATGGTATTAGGCCATCTTCAAAAGAAACTTAATGTCCTCCTAAGAAAATAGGTAATATTTTAATGTGAAAATGCCATGCACCCCAAAGAACAGCAGCTTATTCACTTAACATTTCCAAACAACATTTATATTAAGATATGAAGGTCTTCAAGGTACTTTAAAACAGACCGCTACTTGACTTCATATAATCCTCCATATCTCTGTTTAAAAAAATATGTGGAAATTATTTCAGAAAAAAATTATTCTTAAGCAACCTACATCTTCTTTTATATTTTAAAGTAACAACTGGCATTAATCTCTTTTGTTTTTCTTCTTTGTAATTTTACAAGCTTCGATCCATCCACTAAACTCAGCAGCATCAGAAGCCTGGCAAGTTTTTATACTCTGTAGTTCTGTAATAGAGAACACTACTTAGCTGGCATTCTGCTCTTGGACACCAAAACTGCACACAGCCGTTCAGATGTGGTCTTCAACCTTCTTTGACTCCAAGCAGCACACATTGTAGCTCTCCATCCTACTAGTTTTTTATTGGTTCTGTAGACTATCTGTTCGTGAACAGTGTCAAGTCAGCTAAAACGTTTTCATAAGGCAACCAACCTTTCTAGCGCCAAACACCTATTAAGTAATTTAGCCTAATATTTTAACTTTATACATAAAACATTTTACATTCAAGGTTGTTCCAGACACTATTGTATTGACTAGCCTCAAGCCAGATATTGTACAGGTGTATGAATCGTGAGGGCAGGTAGATTTGGTTGAGCTGACCATTCCTTGGGCAGAACAGATGGAGGAGGAAAATGACATGAAAAGAGTGAAGTATGCAGACTTGTGCCACAGGTAATAGCTGGGCTGCACCATGTATACCTATTAAAGGGGGCTTCAGTCCCTCTGCAAAGATTATGATCTCTGGGGTATAAGAAGGACGTATCAAAGAAAGGCCACAAGAACCCTCACAAAGGCTGCTGAAAGAGCATTTTAAATGGCTGCAGATCGTGAGGAGCAACCAGCCGGCCTTGTACATGTAGTCTTGTTTGAAATCACACACATTTTATCACTTTCAGCTTGGTTGCCTGGACAAGACTGTCTGAAGTTGAACGAATACCCAGTGTCCTCAGGTGATTTCACTAAAGAATTGTCCAAATGCATCAAATGGTTTATATAATGATATTAACAATCAAAGATTTAAAAAGGTTAACCAACCCTAACATATCATTTGTAGAAATCAATAAATTACCATCTAACACTATGCAGCAGATCAATAAAAATAATCTGCACAATGATTTGAAAGATCAAGCAAATAAGTTATCCAAAAGGTTCGTGTGGAATCTAGTCTAGATCAGAAATCAGAAATGCTTCTTAAAATATAGTCATGGATAGATTCATGATAATGTGTTAATGTGCATGGACCTGGAGCTATAATCAGTGTTTGTTAGATTTTATATACATAATGAATATTTTATTTAAATAGAGGAGAGAAACTACCTCTGATCCCTAACAGACATGATTTCTGATATCACCTGTCACACACGTGCGAGTAGGAGGACGTTGTATGGACCAAGTGAAGATAATTCCACGCCAGGCCAGGGGGTGGCGGGGTGCACTAAACCTTCTCGTGTTGTCTTAGCAGACCAGCCGCAGAAAAACCTGTCTGTTCTGGCACCTAAGATGACGTCACTTCTAGTTCTGGTGCCTAGGCGGAGGTCACTTCAGGTTCTGGCCCCAGAGAAGATGTCTGAAGAAGGTAACTTCTAGTTCCCCTACATCACTTCTGGTCCTCCTCCTTAAAACCGCCATCTTCCAAAACCTGAGTCAGTTCATGTCTGGACTCCAACCAAGACAATTTTATCTACTAAAGCAATCCATTGCAGCTAGTGATAATATACGGGTGGCTGCCCCAAACCTTTTTAAGTATGTCGAGTCTGATCTTTTCACACACCTAATTCAGAAAAATATTCTAGCATCATAATTTGCTGTACTCTGCATTTAAATCAAGTTTTGTACCCATCTGCATAGCACACCTCAGAAACCTGATGCTTATAATTTAATGATCAATGTCAAAGTCGCAGTATGTAACACCGCACTCCGTTCTGCTAAAAAAATGATTTTGCTATAAATTCTTGCAGTTCAGTGAAATGGATATTCCCTGTTTAGACCTTGGCTAACTGTTTGTTAGCATATATGAACTAAAAAAAACTATTTACTTTTATATTAACTAAAAAATAATTTAATATAATACAAGATGTAATACTGTAGGTGGCTGTAACTACCAGATTCTGCCTGAACTCTGATTTTCATACAATGATCCAACACTGGCTTGCTTTCAGTTCATAAGAATTTGTCTTGGCTTTAATGAACCTCCAAAAATTAGATGATAAAAAAATGAATACCATATATGTTCACATATAAGTTGGGTCCTGAAACCCAAAAAATCGATCATTAAATCAAAACCTGACTTATACGGCCATTCAAAAATGCGACGCTTAATTTTTTTTTTTTTTTACATCTTCTTGCTTCCTTCAATCTCGCACCAGTTTCTCAGAAACATTGAATTTTGTTTCAGCAGCGCAGTTACCAATTTCTTTCGCTACTTCAACGACATTTAATTTAAAACCAGCTTCATATTTTCTTCTGATTGAACGCTCCATCGTAGATAAGGGATCCTCTTACAATAAAAGGTGTATGAGGGTGTGAGATACAAAAAACACAAATCAGTGCAAATGTAGCTTCGGAATAGTTTGGGTATTACTGTGTGGTCACGTAGGCACAATACAGGTACATAGAAAAAAAAGCCAGTGTGCTCCGTGGTTACTCTCTCAAGTGGACGTTAGCATATCATAATCCCTTGTACCAATAGCCTGAATTTTCCACATTCGACTTATACAACCCATCCATCCATCCATTTTCCAACCCGCTGAATCCAAACACAGGGTCACGGGGGTCTGCTGGAGCCAATCCCAGCCAACACAGGGCACAAGGCAGGAACCAATCCCGGGCAGGGTGCCAACCCACCGCAGGACACACACAAACACACCCACACCCACACACCAAGAACACACTAGGGCCAATTTAGAATCACCAATCCACCTAACCTGCATGTCTTTGGACTGTGGGAGGAAACCGGAGCGCCCGGAGGAAATCCACACAGACACGGGGAGAACATGCAAACTCCACGCAGGGAGGACCCGGGAAGCGAACCCAGGTCCCCAGCTCTCCCAACTGCGAGGCAGCAGCGCTACCCACTGCACCACCGTGCCGCCGACTTATACAACCGACATTATAAAATACCAGAAATTATACTGTAAAATCAAGTCCTGACTTATCCGTGGGAAAACTTAACAACGAGTATATATGGTAATAAGTATAAAGCTGCTTTATGTAGTCTGAGATAAATGTTGCTTGATTCCTTTGGTGTTTGTCTGTCAACCTTTCCAATCTTAGTCAAACCTCATTGTCTATACATTTCTTATACTTTGACGTGGTAGGTTCTGTAATGACATAGTACTGAAATCCTTTCTGGTGAATCCATCAGAAACATAGAATTAAGGGGGTGCTTTTTCTCTTATTAATACAATTAACTAATGCTTATCTTAGAATGCTTCATCTTCTACTTGACCATTGTCTCACTTCTAAAATAATGGGATACACCAGGCATGTCAAACAGAAATCTGTGCGGCCCGCATGACAGATCCTAGTTAGCACTGAACTTGTACAAAATGATTACTATCGTTTGTGATTGAATCATTCTGCATCTTCGGTGTTACTTATTGACTTTCTTACATCTGCCTTCTGACAAAAGCACGTTTTCCCATGGCATTATGGTACCGGAAACGTCATCTGCTAGTATAGCCACGAGCCTTGACCAAAGTTAATGAGCCGCAGCGTCACAACTGAAGTGCTAGGCTGCAGCAGCGGGCAGCAGGGGCAGCCTTAGGCATGTGCAAACTGTGCACTTGCACAGTGCCGCCAAATCCCAGGGGCCGCCACGGCAATATATAGAATATAAAACAGAAAGAGAAAATAACGACACAGCTGACGGCAATGTGGCCGAAAAACATTGTGTTTGTAGTTAATTAGTACACTGTATTTACAAATGTCGCTAGAGTCGGAGAAGTAAGCTATATGTAGTATTCTAACGTTCTGCCATAATGAGAATATCATGGGCTGCCACTTGGTTTTCAAGTTACGGACACGCGTATATAGAAGCGTGTCATGAGCACGAGGCGGCTATGCAGTGTCCGCAACGGATGTGGCCATCCGCCGTGCATAAGATACCATATTGACATTGCCAGGCGAAGGGGCCACCGATTCTTTCTCTGCCCAGGGCCGCCACGAGCCTAGAGCCGCCCCTGCTAAGGCTACACTACTGACTGACTGACACTACTGACTGCTGAGACTGGCCACTGGGCAGAACTGACCATCACGAGTAGTAATAGCCCGCATATTTTCACGTATTTGTGCTCTAGTTTCATGTAAATTTGTGCTAGTATTGTAACGAACAGTTAGTGCAGACTACAGCTGAAGATCTGAAGTGGACGCAAGAAGTTGGTGAGTTGTTTATTAACATATTTTTGTGATTTTGAGTTTGTAAAATTATTGTAGGTCAGGTGGCTTTTTGCATATCGGCTTATTTTACAATATAAACTTTGAAGTGAACTTAGTGATTTTTGGAGGATTTGTTTTCCAACTTGAATTACTGAGCAATGAATTCAGTGACCATTTTCGTGATTTCATTTCACACAAACAGGGCATTGTGCTGTTCTCTTACAACGTTGAGAATGCGCTTGAGAATATCCAAATGGAATTGATTGAAGTGCAGTCAGATTCTATTCTGAAGGCAAAATACAACGAAGTTGGTGTGCCCGGCTTGTATGCTTACCTGCCACCCTTGTATGTGCAGATCCGTAAGTTGGCATTGAGAGTACTGTCAATGTTCAGAAGCAATTACCTTTGTGAGCAATTGTTTTTGTTAATGAAAGCTACCAAAATACCACATCGCTCAAGACTTACCATCGAGCACCTTTCATCCCTCATAAAAGTTGCAGCTGCACAAGATTTCAAGCCTGATATTGACGAACTGGTTACTAACAAGAGATGCCAAGTGTCAGGACAAAAGAAATAAATCTCACACTGTAAGGCTCCTATATAAGCAATAAATATAATATAATGAATATAATATAATAAGGACCTAGCTAAGAGGCTAAGACTCTAATTCTACACTGTTGTATGGAGACTGTATGGAAATAAATTGCTTTTCTTTAAACTTTAAGTGTTACGTTTTTTAAAGTTTTCAGTATTGGAAAGAAAGCTACAGTAACTTTGTATAATAGTATAATAGTATTTGTTACAGTGCGGCCCGCTGACGCACGTATGGCAGTCGAAGCGGCCCACCAATGGTAGTGAGTTTGACATGCCTGGGATTCACTGTTTGGGTTGACTTTCACATTACCAGCACTGTTCTTCTCCCACTGTATTTTGGCATTTCTAATTTATCATTTAACAGTTGCTGGCAAGTTGCATAGGCTTTCAGGCCCACACTGTTGCAATTTTGTTACTTTCAAGTCATAAGGTAAGCAAGACCTTCCACAATTTTAAGAAATATTCACATTTTTAAGAATTGTATTCATCTAGCCATAATTTACTCAAATAAAAAATGTTATATTCTTTTTTTTCTCTCTGCACTCTGCTGTTCTCACTCGTTTTTTTTTTTTTATTTTATTTTATTTGTGATTACCACAAAAAAGATCAGCAATTAGAAAGCTTTTGCAGTGTCCATTTTGGTCATCAGTACCTCCAGTTCACATTCACTGACGTTTCACTTTCTGTGTTCTACCATGGCTTGTAACAAAGAAAGGAACATGGCCACGTTTATATGGCAATTAGGTTACAAATATTTCAAAAAAGGTGTTTTTTAAGCCATACAAGGTTACTGGTGGGAGGTGACAGTGACTGGCTAAAACTGCGGGGACAAGCACATGGTTTTAAGTTGATATTTATAAAGGGCCCTGCTGTGCCTTACATATAAAATGTTCATCTATTTTTTCTGCTTCATTACAATGAATATTTAATTATACAACACACGTATTGCACTACTGACTTTCTTCCTAATCCGCCTTAATTTTTTGACAATTCTTCCACTTGTACTGGGATTCTAGAAAGTGCGTATTGAGCGTAGAAGCATTGAAACCTCACAAGTCTGCACATCTTTACATACATTAAGTGCCAGAAGGACTTCCTTAACCTTACGTATGACTAGATGCACAAAATGATAAGCAAATGTTATTTGTTTTGTTTATATTACATACAGTACATGATAAATGCATAGGTTTTGTAGCTTATCTTTAATCTCTTTTAAAAAGGGCAATAGATAATTAAGATATACAAATTTCACTAGGACTGTAACCTTAGAATATTTATAAAGAACTGCATAGGATTCTATTAAAACCACCCTTAGGGGAGAATTAGTTCTGTAATCCTCTCACACAGAAAGAAAGCACAAAATAAAGAACTAGGTCAGAGTAGAATGACATCCACAATCACCAGTAATGCTAGAGATTTACAAATGTTTTGTTTTCAATACATGCAAGCAAAACAAAAAGACAGATGATAGGAATCGCAATGCCATAGGTCAGTTTCTGACGGGGGCTTATTCTGTGTGCAGGCTAAAGACATGCTATTAGGTTAACTATTAAGTTTTTTTTTTTTTCCTCCAGAGAGAGTGAGTGAGTGAGTGTCCTCTGTGAAGAGTTGGCATATCATGCAGGACTGGTCCACACAATGTACGCCATTGAAGTCAGGATACAGTTCTGAGACCCTGCAGTGGAAGTAGTAGGTTCATAAAAAGAAACGGTGAATGGAAATCTGTTAAAAATAGTCCTACATTTTATTGGTGTACAGATCAAAATAATTTTGTTCTTCTTTTTTCGACTGCTCCCATTTAGGGGTCACCATAGCAGATCACCTGTCTCCATCTATGTCTTTTACATCATTTTCTGTCACACCGACTGCCTTCATATCCTCCCTCACCACACCCATAAACTTCCTCTTTGGCTTTCCTCTTTTCCTCTTGTTTGGCAGTTCCATCCTCAACATCGTTTTCCTGAAGTATACAGTATGCCCAAACCATCTCAATCTAGTCTCTCTTACTTGGTCAGCAAGCTGTCGTTTGAAGTGTTTTGCATGGAAAATATAATTGGCATCACTTCCATTTTGTTGGCTGTGTTTCCAGAATATCTTCCACAACTGTAGTGCTTCTGATCCTGGCGATCACAGTACTGAAGAGCAGGTTAGTCATCAATGTTGTGAGCACACACATTGGGCACACTCTGTTCTGCAGCAAAGGGAGTCACAAGGACAATTCTGGACTCTCGATGAAGCATGCAGCATCCTGAAAAATTCCAGGATTGATAAGCACGTAAGTTTTTGCGTTATTTCGCAAAAAACATGATTGTTGCTGTCCGTGCAACATCATGCAAGCACATAAACCAGCTAGCAGGTAACAGCTAGTAACAAAGGTGTTATCGTGCACAGTGGTAATCAACTCAAAAGACTGAACATATGTTGTATTCATATTAATTTAATCCTGCATTGGATGAAGGGTATGTTTATTATGCCCAAATTAGGATCACTGGGAGCCAATGATTATCGCAGCAACACTGGGTTTAAGGCAAGAAGCAAATGTGGCGATCATTTTCAGAGCTCAATCACCTAGCCAGGCACAAAAGAGTGGGCTGTGAGCAACACTGTACAAGAAAAATATTTATAAAGTGCCTGTTTAGTTTTAATCCAGTTATTTGCTAAAGATATTTTGAAACAGTGTGATCTGGTGGGGTAGCAGGTATGATGATTGGGAGCAGATGGCAAAATCTGACCGAGGTGTTTTCTCTCTGACAGTTGATTCTCTTTCTTAAAATGTTTTTTTTTTAATCCTTTGAATTTATAGTGACTTGCTGGCTGCTTTAGGTAAGATGTTGCATCAATCAAAAAGTATAAGTTCCCATTGTCTGGCTGATTGTTATTTTTAGATAAACATGAAACTTATTAATCGTAAAAAGTCCTAAGCCTCTCTTTCACATTTTCTTACAAGCATGTACAAATTGTTCAGCTTATCTTAGGCTTAAACAAATACATTCTAAAAAACAATTAACTTTTACATTTGTATATACTTCTCTTTCCACAATTCATGTCTATGTAGATTTTGCATACATCCCAGAATTTTAGCTAGTCCTGAATTCAACACTCTTGGAAACTCCTTTATGAATATTAATGATCTAATGAAGTCATTTGTTCCGGCCTGCTATTTCAGTTACAGAACATTTTGATGAAACAATGTTAGCTTCCCTATATGAGCTTTTGGTACACTGGTTAAGAGCCATTATCTACATAAGCCTGAAATTAAGCATATCAAAATAAATATTATGTATTTGATAAATATTTTAAGTACAAATTAAATGAGGGGGCAGCACGGTGACGCAGTGGGTAGCGCTGCTGCCTCGCAGTTGGGAGACCTGGAGACCTGGGTTCGCTTCCCGGGTCCTTCCTGCGTGGAGTTTGCATGTTCTCCCTGTGTCTGCGTGGGTTTCCTCCGAGCGCTCCGGTTTCCTCCCACAGTCCAAAGACATGCAGGTTAGGTGCATTGGCGATCCTAAATTGTCCTTAGTGTGTGCTTGGTGTGTGTGTGTGCGCCCTGCAGTGGGCTGGCGCTCTGCCCGGGGTTTGTTTCCTTCCTTGTGCCCTGTGTTGGTTGGGATTGGCTCCAGCAGACCCCTGTGACCCTGTAGTTACGGATATAGCGGGTTGGATAATGGATGGATGGATGGATTTATTACTGCATCTGGTTTGGCAATTTCTAGGACATTATTACCCTATTGTTTTCCTATGGTCGGAACATGTATGTATGAAGATATATACATGGATTTAATTTTGAACAACACTCTACACTCAGTGATGAATTAAAGTGTGCAGAAAGTGAAAGGGGTCTGAAAACTTATATGTATATAGTGTATATAAAACGCTAACGTCTGCTTGTCTGGCATGGGATTGCTCAGAACTAATGGGGCTAGAAACTTGATCTTGGTCTTAATTGAAAGCTTACAACCTGATATACTTTGGAAATTTTCCCTTGTAGCAATCAGGTGAGTAGAAAAGTTTATTGTATTTTAAAAATTGCCCCTGTAAGCCCATCTATTGATAATCCCCTGGACTTAGCACATATGTGTTTAGAATTCATGGTCAAGTAAGTTCTTAATTTTAAAGGCAATGGGCAGAGAGTTTAGTATTTTTTATATCTAGCCATTTGTAGTATTTCATTTTAGGACTATAGGTCCACATGTTTCATTAGTATATACAGGCTATATATCTGCTTTCCTAAATCAGATGTCTAAAAACAGGTCCATCATATGTGACAAAGGATTAATTCCACCTTTGACATCATAAAAGGAAAGAAAATGGCAAATCAAATCCAAATAAAATTGAAACAGTTAATTAAAAAGAAAGAAATGGAATTTGCTAAGCCTCAGCCTCTTTGTGAAATAATGCAGCTGTTTAGAGAAGAGCTGTTAGAAGAATTAGGAGAATGTTTAGCTATTTAAAGGATAGATAAATAGACTGTTGCTCTTTAACTGGAAGACAGAGATGTAAGAAGTAGTGTTAAATGGTTATGTTTAATTTACGTAATGAATCTCAGTGCCATATGTGGAATCAGCTGTAGATGCCTCTAACATGAAGCATTTAAAGAGGCAATTCTACTTCAGACATATGAAATCAACTTAATTTTGCAATGTATAAAAGGAAAAAAGCTGGGTTTAGAAAGGCCAAAAATGAGATGGCTTGAACTCTGGAATGGGTAAAAACTTCATTTAGATCTTTCGAGTTTAATGTACTCAAAATTGGCTTACTAGTTACAGAGTTACCACCCACTAATTTTTTTCACAATTTAAATACAAACTATAATTCATCTGCAGTTTTACCTGAATAAATCAATTAATTATATAATTGAAGAAGTCCTATTTGGTTATAGATCTTGTGATAAATACAGCTCATTGGCATACAAAGGAAAGTGAATACTGTAGATTGCTTTCAGATTACATTTCCTAATGTCAACATGTAAAGAGCAAAATGAATTACTTCCAGCATCAATCCCTTAAGGAAATCATGTCTAACTTTGTTCAGAACTGTGAAGAGTGCTACCCTTCTGCACAAATTGAAAATGATTTGATAAATGTGAAGTAAACCAACTAAGACCAGTGCCCAGTAATCCAAATAAATTCTGAAGCCTGTGTAGTAAAGTATCTAGATAAACAATATCAAAAAAGCACAAAGTTTGCAAACATATTATTGGTGGCATTTCTTACAGCTGGAGGTCCTAGAATTTCATTTGCAACAAGTTAAAGCAGTTCCTGTAGTGTTGCCAGGGAAGAAGAAAAATAGCAATTTCTTAGAGATACCATGTTTAATTTAAGATACAGGCTGTCTGGTTAGATTTTTTATGAAATTGATGCAAACCTCAACAGATGAGAAAGTAATTAACAGTTAGTTTGTCTATCAAGCACTTTCCACATTATGTATAAACAAAATGGTTTGCTCCCCATTCTGTTGGTCTATAGGCTGGTAATCAGATACGTTCCATAACTTACAAGGTATCTTCATCTGGACCTGTGTGGGTTCACCTTGCCTTTTATTTCCCTTAAAGTTACGTGTGATTTTTTTTGCCTCAGGGCTTTCTGGTTTACCTTCCACACATCAAAGCTGTGCATGTTAGATTAACTGTTGGCCATAAATTGAACCCACATGCGTCAGTATAGATGTGTGTGTGAGTGTGGTGTGTGATAGGCCAGCATTCCAACCAGGACTGGATATTGCAAGCAGTGGCATACTGTAGTTGCAAGGGGGGACATCTGTCCCTGGGCGCAGCATCCAGGGGTTGCCAAATTGATGTTCCCGATTGCATTTTGGCAAACAGGAGGGGGCGCGAAATCTTCAGTTGTCCCCGGGCGCTGAAAACCCTAGCTATGCCTCTGATTGCAATGCATTGAATGCTGCCATGATGGGCACCAGCTGCACATGACCCTAGAATGGTTAAGCCCTGCAAGTTGGAAAATCAGTGGATGGATGGGAAATAAATAATAGAAACACTTGTACAGTACAAGAACTCTGACTAGACGATCCTAAAGTGCAGAAACGAGACTGCACATCAAATAGAACCACAAAGAACATAAGCACATTTTACAGATAAGAGGAAAACATTAGGTACATCATCTCTGTTTGCTTAGCCATTAGCTAGACTCACCAGATATTTCACAATAATTTTTAAAAGTCTTCAGGATTTCTCATTTAAAAACAGACAAAAACAGCTCCTGAAACCAGTGCTGGAAATCAAAAGCTTTCAGTGTTCGCAGGTCTCCTGTTGTTGGGCAAGAAATATCCTGCCTGAGAACCACTAGAGATCAACGTTCTCTGTGCTCATAAGGAACTGCCTCAATAATATATGATGCAGGCAGCCAAGAACCACTTTAAAATAAAGCCAAGAATCAATGATCCGAGGAGCCAGATGGAGACTTTAGAGTTGCTCTTGACCCTGCAAATGAATCGAGATCGGAGAGAAAAGTGGATCAAGATAAAGGAAATAAATATTCATTTCAGGGTGGTCTATACTGTGAAAAAAGGGAGGAAGTGAGTCTGAGCAAGAGCTCTTTAGCAAAAAGGCATTGATGTGAGAGGTGGTTCTTTAGTTGCAATGTCGGGTTTACTAAAAGACTGTGGTTGAACAAGAAACTTTGCTTACCTACTTGCTGTCAGCAATTACACCTCTGGATTCAGAGACTGCAGTTGTCCTCAGGTCACAAGTCTACTCGGCACTAGACAATGCAAATGTAAATAAGACAAAACTGGCCCTAGAAACCTACTAGGCACCTCAATGGCCTCTCTGACACAGACAAATGCAGGAGTGTACCTGATTTGTATTTCTTAGAGAATAAAGTATAATGTTTGATGTTATAAGTAATGTTTGTCTTGTATCATTGCCTTGTTTCATTGTCATGAGTTTGAACTATTTAGGCCTACATAGGGTAGATTGGGCATTTTAGGTGGTATTTTAGTCCCTCAATTATGTCTATCTTACATATGCGTTAATTTGCCTACAGACTTACAAAAATAAAAAATAAAAGTAGTCATTGAGGCTAAATTATTTAATACTCTGGGCATTGCCAATAGGGGGCAAAATCAAACCATGTTTTTGTTTTAAATAAACAGCAGCTTTAAAAATGGTCCTGCTGACTCACCACAGTTCATTCTGCTGCTTCTATCTCTCATGATTTATGGCAACCAAAGGCGCAGCCACAACTGTAGCAGCTGACACAATTCAGCAGATCTGCAGCTAAAAACAGCTGCTACCTGCACCACCTGTAATAAAACACAGAATAAATAAAGCTCTCGTACTGTACACACACTTCACCTCATGTCACAGAGGTATATGTCCCTGAATTATCCAGCTAACGTCACAATACAACATACCAGAACGGCCATTAGAAGAATAAGTTTTGTACGTCTGGTAAAAGAAGCAGCCAGATAGCTACTTTACTGTTTAACTAATTTAAATTTTCCTCAACAAAGGTTTACATTGTTGTAGATGTAACTGACATCATGCTTTAGCTCAAGATACATCCAGTTATCCAACTGACTCCTTTGTTCATTGTCTGGTGGGTACATCTTTTATTTAGCACTTAGCAAATGCATTATGCAAAAATCCTACCATCATTAGTTAATCCTTCTTAAAATTCAAAATGAATATCCTTGTTTCATGAACAAGCAATCCAATCATCTGTGTGCATCTGCTGATAGCCTGAACTATGGAAAGTATTTCTAATTTGTGTAATAAACATTGAGAAATCCTTCTAATAACATCAGCCTTGTACTACAGGATATACTGAAAATAGAAATACATTAATTCAGAAAACTATCCATTATAGTTTGATGACTTAGTATTAAACCAGCATATAAGCACTAGAGATCTGGGTTCAATACTGGCCCCAACACTGACTGGGCGACTATATGATCTCCATTGTTGATTTGGGCTGTCACTAGGGACTATGGCTTCCTGCAGCAAACCAAACATAGGCATGCTTGTTAAATTTTTAGATGTAAACTGGTAGTTAAGAGCGTACCCTGTCAGAGACTGGCACCACCATCAATGGGATATTACCCAACGAGCATGGATATGTTCTACTACTATTGTTAGTAGTACCAGTAATGGCGCACTGCACTATAACGTGCAGTGACTACACTTGACTTGAGCATTCCTAGTTTTCATACTCTTTCTCTGTAGGTTTAGCATTTGTTTGCTCAGCGGTTGATGCGCTTGCTACTTCCTGAGCAGCTCTTCTTGTCTCCACCCTAAAGGCCCACTTCTTCCCTTCTTTCGTCGGCCTCTTTTCACATTAAGACTGATTAAGTCAGTGTTTGTGTTGCAATTACTTAATACGTTTTCCTTAATTTTTCACTCAAGCTGGCACTTAAGACTTCAATCTGCCTCAAGAATGATTTAAGATATGAAGAGGTATGAGAAGTGACGGCGAAGGTGATAGGAATGAGACTGACGCCCGTATGCACGGCTGCCCTGCTGGCCGCTGCCGAGAGTTGATTCTACAATAAAATAAAATAAAAAGTGGAATAACCTTGGAGGTCAATCATCACCCCGAAAGTGGATAGTAGATGTCATATAGTATATATGTGTACCAAATTTCAGGTCAATAGTTCAAACAGTTTGCAAACTACAGGTGATTTAAAATCCTGGACAGACAAACAGACAGCCACGGTAGCGTATTATATAAGAAGATTATTATTATTGTTAACCTAGTAGAAACTGAGATACAGTGCAAGCAGAAAAAAAACTTTGTAAACATAAACAAAGAACTATATTAATATTCAATATATAATATTAATATAAAATATTAATATAATATATATATTTCTCACATGATACCAGCAGATTTGAAAGCTTTCACCATGTTAAGTGAGTATTCAAGTTTAAAATTTGACAACTTTCAAACATTGACAATGGTTTTCTTTTTAGTTTTTTAGTATAATAGCACTGAACAATAATAATAATAGCACTTTTTTCAGGTAAGAAGCACATTAGTTTTGAGGTAAGTCAGTTAAACTCACTAATACATTTTAAAAGCTCACAAAGAACTAGGCAGTTGTTAAAACTTTAGATACGCATAATAGATTTTTGTCTCTCTATGTTGCCTACCAGTCACATCATTTTGGCAGCCAGCTTAAAAAAACTGGGTGGAGAAAAATATAACAAATTTTTGTCTGGCTGCTCGTGGACTCCCCAGTCAAATGAGCTCAGTTAAATGAACCCTCACATGAGCCTGTGCACCTCTCCTGGTTTCTTGCGTGACATAAAAGTCAACACAGAAGGACTGCTGAATAAGCTGTTTAGTAATTACTGCACTAAATCATTTATGATTGTGGTGGAAGTAATTACTTTTTATTATACAATTCATTATATGTTTGCTTGCCTTACTGAAGCCAAGTGCAAAACAGAATTCAATTGTCTTCGAGACATAAGACAATAAAGCCAGACCATACCATTTTCTGTGCCTGCTTAATCTCGATCAATGCCTGGGGAGGTTTGGAGGTGGTGGGAAGCCCAGAGCCTATCGCATCCAGCAAGTCAGGAATAAACCCTGGACAGGGCACTAGTCCAGCACAGGGTGAACACAAACACACATACACACACACACATATGCTAGCATCACCAATCCACCTGATCTGCATGTTTTTAGACTGTAGAAAGAACCCCGAGCATCCAGAGAATCTGACACAGACACAGGAAGAACATGCCAACTCCATGCAGAGAGGACCCAGGATCTGCTCTCTTTAAGGTGAGGCAGCAGTGCTATCACTGGGCCACCCAGGCAATAAAGCATTACATAAAATTATACAATTATTTAAAGTGTAATGTTAATCATTTGGGCGGCACGGTGGCGCAGTGGGTAGCGCTGCTGCCTCGCAGTTGGGAGATCTGGGGACCTGGGTTCGATTCCCGGGTCCTCCCTGCGTGGAGTTTGCATGTTCTCCCCGTGTCTGCGTGGATTTCCTCCGGGCGCTCCGGTTTTCTCCCACAGTCCAAAGACATGCAGGTTAGGTGGATTGGTGATTCTAAATTGGCCCTAGTGTGTGCTTGGTGTGTGGGTGGGTTTGTGTCTGTCCTGCGGTGGGTTGGCACCCTGCCCAGGATTGTTTCCTGCCTTGTGCCCTGGGATTGGCTCCAGCAGACCCCCGTGACCCTGTGTTCGGATTCAGCGGGTTGGAAAATGGATGGATGGATGGATGTTAATCATTTTCAAAAACATTTACAGGACTATATATACTGTATGTACTCAGTATACACACATATGCACACAATACACAGACCAGCTGGCTGGTAAGGGTAGGTTGGGGAGCTGCACTGGTGCAGCGTGTTGCCACACCCACAGTTTGACAAAACAGCTTAGGACCCCAGTTGGCAACCCCCCAGACAGACATGTGGTCCAGTCCCACCCTCCAGAAATGACCATTTATCTGCCACAGCCAGGTGTTATGGGGGTGACCCCTTGGCCTGGTCCAGCCGCTCGGTTTCTCAAAAATGGGGATCCTGAGAGCCGGATCACCCTCGAGGAATCACATCATATGGCTGTAGAGCCATAACTGTCACTCCCTCACAATGCAGGTAATGGGCCTCATTCAGGACTCTGTGAGCAACCACTCATTTGACACAAAATCAAACCAGCAGTACCCAAGGATTCTCCAAAAAGACACAGTACTGAAGGAGTCCAGTGTTCGTCTCAGGTCACTGGATAGTGTCCATGTCTCACAACCATATAGCAAAACAAAAAGCACCAGGACTCTGAAGAATTGGACCTTTGTATTTTTGCAAAGATATCCAGGGTGTCATGCACCTCTTTCCAGCGACCTCATGACCCCCCATGCTCTTCCAATCCGTCTACTGACTTCATAGGAAGAGTCACCAGACACATAAATGTCACTGCCGAGGTAATTAAACCTCTCGACAAGGTCGACACTCTCTCAGCAAACAGACATACTACTGATGGCTGTGCCCAAGAGGTCATTAAAGGCTGGCTGGGTCTATGATAAATTGTAGACTATTGGTCTAGCATCTAAATCTAAGAGCAGAAGCATTAGCTAAGCTTCTTTTAATTGTAGCTGCTGGGAGGACAGAAATTGGCTTATATTATATATATTACACCTTGATAAATATTGGTGTGGCAGCACAGTGATGCAGTGGGTAGCACTGCTGCATCGCAGTTAGGAGACCCGGGTTCACTGCGTGGAGTTTGCATGTTCTCCCTGTGTCTACGTAGGTTTCCTCCGGGTAATCCATTTTCCTCCCACAGTCCAAAGACATGCAGGTTAGGTACATTGGCGATCCTAAATTGTCCCTAATGTGTGCTTGGTGTATGTGTATGTATGTGCCCTGCGGTGGGCTGGCGCCCTGCTCGGGGTTTGTTCCTGCCTTGCGTCCTGTGTTGGCTGGGATTGGCTCCAGCAGACCCCTGTGACCCTGTAGTTAGGATACAGCGGGTTGGATAATGGATGGATGGATGAAATATTGGTGTTTGTTGGTTAAAAGAAAAGAAAAGCATTTGTTATTTAAAAGTCAAATGGTTGTGCCAAAGGAAGAGCAGTTATGTCAATGCTGAACTGAATGGATAAACTAATGTACTAAATAGAAAATGACTCCAACAAGACAGTTTTGCTATTTTTCTGCTACCACTGGAAATACAAACAAAGCTAACACCCTGATTCCAGATGTTCTTCTATTTCAGTTCTTTTATTTTCAAGTTTTGAAGTATTCCATTGCTTTACACTACAAAAACAACACCACATTTCTACGTAGATTTCACCAAGCAGGTATTTATAACAATGCTTTAAAGCCAAATACTTTTTATAGCCTATCAAGAACTGTCTGATTTATAAATGTTGAATAAAAATAAATATAATTTTTAAAATACATTCTCATGTACCTACAGGAGAATTCAATTTGAATATTTACATCTCTTTGAACAGAATATTTGTGCATATAGAAAACTCTGTTTCAATTCTGTTATTTTCCTTAAATAAATAAAACATAAATTTGTACTGGATGTATATGTGTTGTTACACTTGTGTGTCAAAGTGGCACATTGAGGGTTCATCCAAGGTATGCATATATATATATATATATATATATATATATATATATATATATATAGTGAGGGATGGATGGCCAAATATTCCGGCCCACACCTCCAGGCCGCCAGATGGAGCCCTCCCAGCAGCATCGAAGCTCCCCGAATTCCAGCAGGGCCTTATGGACATTGTAGTTTTTATAAACAACCCTGCTGGATACCATGGGTACCACCAGGAGCCGCTGTAGGGAGGCTTGCAGAGTGCTACGTGCCCTATAACCCGGAAGTGCGTCCTGATCACATGACCGGAAGGAACGATGTGCTTCCGGGTTGAAGAAAAGGACTTTTAATCTGACCCGGAAGTGATGAGGACTCATGGACTGCAGGGCTGGAACCACTTCCGGGTCAGGGACTATAAAGGACTCTGGGAATCCCCAGACAAGTGAGATGAGCTGGGTGGAAGGGTGGCAACGCGTCTGGGAGAGGAGTATTAGTTATTGATTATTGAGTATTGTGTTATATGAGTAGTGCAGAGTGGAGGGTGCTTTGTGCACGTAATTATTATAAAAATAAATAATAACTGTACTTTTACCTGGTGTTTGGAGTAGTACCGAAGGGTTCAAGGGGTCGATAGGGGCCTCTACTGCTACTATATATATATATATATATATATATATATTCACGGCATTCGAAGTCTGTGTCACAATCTGATTGTATGGGTGGTTACCTACCAGGTAACGCTTGTGGTTGGCCAGCAATTTGCTAACATCCGCCACGGTGCACTCAGTTTGTGAGGAGCAGATCATAGAATGGTTGAAATAGTTTACTGTCAAATAAATGCAAAGAGTACGCAATCGGCTAACATCCCGAACCACACGCCGTGGCGCAACGTTAGGGGCATCACCTCTGGCGCTGACATCCGAGGTTCGATTCCCGAGAGGGAGTGCAGTGGAGTGTGTACGCCTGATGAGCCCAGAATGAGGGCGAAACACGTGTCGCGTACTCTTTGCATTTATTTGACAGTAAACTATTTCAACCATATATATATATATATATATATATATATATATATATATATATACCATATATAAATCACAGTGGTTTTAATTTGGTTTCTTCAACACTGATCAACAGAAAAAGTAAAAAAAAAAAAAAAGATCTTAGTAAAATGATATGAATTACAGTAGAGCCTCGCTTATCCTACCTTCGCTTATCCAACATTCCATATTATCCGAAGTCTCACCGCAAAAAAAAAACAAAAAAACAAATCTATTGGCAACAAGAACTGCAAGTTGTGAGCGTGAGCGTAGTCTATTTTTTGTTGCTCTCCACTCTACCACAGCTAATTAGTTACCCCAACTGTACAGTGGCACACCCATCTGCACTATGACTCATGTGTCTGTCATTCGCCCCATCCTCACTCACTCACTGTCACAACTCACTACTCAGTGCAGCGCAGTTTATCATTGTATGCGGATTGGTTTATCGTCTGTTACATGCGTATGTGTCTGTGTGTGTTAATTTGACAAACGTTGTTGTGTTGTTTAAAAGTTGAAATTTATGCAAGTACAGTAGTATGGTGACGAAAAGAAAGAAAGTTGTTGTATCAATGGAACAAAAACTTGAGGCAATCAAGAGACTGGACAAGGGAGAGACAATGCAGAAGGTAGCTGACGACTTTGGTGTTGGATGGGTAACAGTAGGAGACTGGAAGAAGAAACGAATAGAAGTAGAAAAATGGTGTGCATCAAGAGTTACGGGGGGTGCATTAAAAGAAAGAAAAACTATGAAAAAGTTAGTGAAGCTTTGTATGTTTGGTTTACACAGTTCAGGGACAAAGGTGTGCCTATTTCAGGGCCTATTTTACAGCAAAAGGCATTGCATTTTCGTAATGGATTCAATGAAGGGAACCCAGATTTCACAGCAAGTGTCGGTTGGCTTGACCGATGGAAGAAACGCTACGGTATCCGTCAGTTATGTGTTTGTGGTGAAAAACTATCGTCGAATTTTGAAGAAATGGAAGCATTCAAGAAAACATTTCAGGAATTTATTGAAACTGAAAGCCTAACGGGTGATCAGATATTTAACTGTGATGAGTCAGGCCTTAATTACAAAATGTTATCTAGTAAGAGTCTTGCATCCAGAACTGAAGCGGCAGCCCCTGGCTTCAAGCGTAGCAAGGAAAGACTGACAATTTTAGCATGCAGCAATGCTACAGCAAACCTCAAAATGAACCTTGCAATGATTGGAAAGTCCAAAAATCCTAGAGCCTTTAAAACAGTTTCAAAAAACACTCTTCCTGTAAAATACTACAGTCAGAAAAGCACATGGATGAGCAGTGAAATTTGCAAAGACTGTTTTTTTAAGGAATTCATTCCTTCAACAGAGAAGTTTTTGAAAGAAAATAATTTACCCAGAAAAGCAGTTTTGTTGCTAGATAATGCTCCAACGCACCCTGATGCAGAGGAGCTTCAAGATGTTGACATTAAGGCAATGTTTCTGCCCCCCAATGTAACCGCTATTTGCCAACCTATGGATCAGGACGTTTTGGAAACGATAAAAAGGAGCTATCGCAGAAAGCTACTGTCCACAGTGATAGAAGAAATTGAAGAAGGACAAGACATGATTAAAAAATTGAAACGCATCAATGTAAAGGATGTTGCTTATTGGGTTGCAAGGGCCTGGGCTGATGTAAGGGCTCCAACAATTGCCAAATCATGGAAGAAGCTGCTAGGCGATGATGAAAGTATGGAAACGGAAAGCACAGATCAAACCAAAGAAACCATTCTACCTTTAGTGCAACGTATCCCTGGATGTGAGGATGCATCTTTGCAAGAAATCGAAAGTTGGATGAAGGATGATGATCAGTATGAAATAACTGATGAAGAAATTGTCGCGCTTGTCAATTGCGATGACAACGAAACTGAAGATAAATAATAATAATAATACATTTTATTTATATAGCGCCTTTCCCATGCTCAAGGCACAGATCAAGCACCAACCGTTCAGCCTCTGAGAATTTCACATAACGACGGAGTTAAGGCTCTAGAAACTGCAATTAAATACAGTGAGCAACAAGAAGAAGCTACAGGAATCGACATAATGATGCTACAAAGATAGTGAGACTTGGCAGCGAAGAAATGGCACCCGTCAGGAAAGCAGACTACGATCAAACATTTCTTTAAATCATCACAGGACTGAACTTTTTAAGTACAATTAAGTTACAATTCTGTAACTGTAAGTTAATTTTTTCAGTTAATATTTTCTGTTGTTTTGTTGTAAAACATGATTATTAGGTTCGTAATGTGTAAAATTATAAAATAGTTTGATGTTTAATAGGCTTTTTCTTAACACCTCCCACTATCAAACATTTTTGCTTATCCGATGATCTGCTGGCCTGTTTATGTCGGATAAGCGAGACTCTACTGTAATTACAAATGTAAACCACAAAATAGTTCAATACATAACTATTCACCCCCTTTAATATGACACACCTTAATCATCACTGATGCAGCCCATTAGTTTTAGAAGTCACATCATTAGTTCAATGGAGGCCACCTGTCTGTAGTCAAGGGGTTTCAATTAATTGATGTATTCATGCTCCTGTATCTGGAAGGTCCAAATTGTGGTGAGTCAGTATCGTGGTCTAATCTATACAATGAAGACAAAAGATCACTCAAAGCAACTCTGTGAAAAGGTGACTGAAAAGCACATGTCGGAATGCAGACAAATAAACAAGTCACT
The DNA here is from genome assembly GCF_900747795.2 of Erpetoichthys calabaricus. Lineage (NCBI taxonomy): Eukaryota > Metazoa > Chordata > Cladistia > Polypteriformes > Polypteridae > Erpetoichthys > Erpetoichthys calabaricus. Next base: position 209,868,766 of record NC_041397.2, on the reverse strand, counting down.
GTCTATGCCTTGAAATGAAGTTAAATCAATTATTAGGACATGGAAAGAGTGTGGTGCAGCTGTAAACCTGCCTAGAGCAGAATGTCTACAGATTCAGCTGATCACTAGTGAAGGAGGCCACCAAGAGACCTGTGACTACTCTGAAGGACTTACAAGCTACAGAGGCTGAGACTGGTGACTCTGTGCATACAACTGTTGCCTGAGTGCTTCACCAGTCTCAGCTTTACAGGAGAATGGCAGAGGGGAAAAAAAACGCACATGACACCTTGGCTAGAGTTTGCCAGGAGCCACTTGGGAGACTATGAAGTCAGCTGGAAGAAAGTTCTGTGGTCTGACAAGACCAAAACTGAGCTTTTGACCATCAGACTAAACACTACCCGTTATCAAAAACACACCATCCTCAATGTGAAATATAGTAGTGGCTTGTATGGTTCTCTAAAATATGCTTGGAAGGTTTATGAGGGTAAAATGATTGGAACAAAATAATGGAATATTCTGGAGGAAAAACTGATGCAGTGAGAAGATTTGTTTTCCAGCAACACAACAAAGCTACACAGAGAAGGCTTAAAAACAATGATGTGAAAGTCCTGGGGCCTCATGTATAACGCCGTGCGTAGAACTCACACTATAACATGGCGTAAGCACAAAAGTGGGAATGTACGTACGCACAGAAAAATCCAGATGCAGGAATCTGTACATACACAAACTTCCACGTTCTTCCGCTACATAAATCCCGATCAGCGTGAAAAGTAACGCATGTGCACGCGCCTTCTGTCCCGCCCCAACTCCTCCCAGAATTACGCCTCTTTGAATATGCAAATCAATATAAATAGCCTTCTGTGAAAAGACAATGGGAAAAGCACGGGGGAAAATATAAGAATTTCAGCGAATACCAAGTGGAGACAAAGGAAAAACGTACTATTTGTTGGTTTAAACAGTGGTATAATCAACAAAAGGAAGTTGATTGAGTGACAGAGTGTCGGAGAAACTCAAAAGCTCAAATTCACAAAGTCGCACAGTGCCCGAAGTCGCCGTGAAGTCGCCGTGAAAACGCGAGTCGTAGCCCACCATCTGAGTGTCATATGAAAGCTTATTAGGGTACAGACAAAAAAAAATAGGCACACAGTGGAAAAAAAGCATGAAATGTGAACTTTAATCTCGAAATTTCCACTTTAATCACGTAGTTTATTTTGCCATTAAAGTAGAACATCATAAACTTCATCTTAAAATCATTTAATTTACTAGCTTCTCAAATCCCATTGTAACTAAAGTAGCACGTTAAATGCTTTGTTCTGTATTTGATCTTCTATATGCTCAATGTGTGTGAATCACTACCTGCTTCTTAAACGGGCTTTCTCTTTCTCCGACAGGACACAGAATCCATTACATTTGTGATATTACAGCTCTCTGAATAATTAAAATACTGAGATGTATACGTATATTTTTTTCATGATGATAGGAGTAAAAGCATGTTATTAAACATGGGAACACGGTGGTGCAGTGCTTGTTCATATCTCACGCAAGAGGCTTGCTGCGCCATGCGCGACCTTCGGTGAAATAATTTATTACAGAAGTACTGTCTCTTTCAAACGTACTAACCTCCAATTCCTGTCCTTACTTTTCTTTCTCCAAATACCCAATCGCCGCACAATCAGCTCTGTAATAGACGTGAAGCCATTTGTAAGCTTAGAACGCCGATTCTTCAAAACATTTAAGGAACTTGAAATATCTTCGTAGTACATGTTTAATTATTCTATCCCTCTATCCTTCCAGTGTCGTGTCAGCACCAGCAGGAATACAACGCAATGCAGGAACAATCCCTGAACTAGCTAGCGCTGCGGCATCGTGTCCTCACATGTTAACAATATAGATTATTTAAATGATGTTAAAGTTTTATCTGTATAATATAATCAACATATTTTGCTGCATTTCATCTTAAAAATGATATCGTCATCATATGTAAATACGCGCTTTATAAAGTGGCTCAGGTTGTGCAATATTATAACTGTAGTGCAAGTTTACAGTGAGGTAATTGTACTTATAAGTACAAACAGTTCTACAAGGAGCACTTGATGGACTGCTTGAGTGTGTTTATAGTTCTTGTGATGAAACTTTTTCTAAGTCCGTACAGGAAAGTCTCTGAAGCGTTTTGCCGTGGCTGAGGCAGCATCTGCTTTATGCTGTATACCGATAATTCTCTTTCCAATCAGCTGCTGCTGTGATTCCTCACTCAGATATAATGATATAAATACTCCGAGTGGTGCAGTGAGAGTAATATGGAAAAAGATGATCTGCTGTGGCAACCCTTAACGGGAGCAGCTGAAAGAAGAAAAAGAAGGTGCAGTGAGAGGAACAATGCTAAAGCAGTTATGATATTTGGAATACTATGGCTATTTCCTGGACCATTATATTGCTGCAGGTTAATTACAATCAGATGCATTCTTTCTTCTTCTTCTTTGATCCCTGGCTGGCGTTGGGTTTGGATCGGCTCCTAAGCCCATATGCTGCTGTGGGTGCCAATGGTTGTCGGATCTCCTTCACAACTCGTTTCCATGCATGACAATCGTTGGCGATTGTTCTGGCCTCGTCGAGATTTATTCTGCGATTTCTGATGTCATCTTCGACCTGTTTTAACCACGTTTTCTTCGGTGCCGTTCGTTGGATTCGCCACTGGGTGGGTCGTTCACGCCAGAGGAGTTGGTGTGGTAGTCGGTTCGCGTCCATTCGACATACATGGCCAAACCATCACAGTCGACGTGTTTAAATTTGTTCCTCGATTGGCGGTTGGTTGTCACATCTCCGTCGGATGTCTTCATTTCGAAGCTGGTCTCGGAGTGATACTCGTAATATCTGCCAGAGGCAACGCATCTGGCAAACTTCGAGTTTGTTGAGGTCCGCCTTGAGCACCGTCCACGTTTCGGATCCATAGAATAGAATCGGCAGGATCAGCGTCCGGAAAAGGCGGATTTTGGTCGGAATGGAAATATTAGTTCGCTTCCACAAGCACCACTTTAGAGAAGCGAATGCTGTGGTTGCTTGACCTATTCGACTGTGGATCTCCGCCGTCAACGCGACTTTCTTCTGTTCGATCAGTGAGCCAAGGTATTTGAACTGCTAAACTTGCTGTATTTGGATGCCGTCGAGGTGGACATTTGCAGGCGATCCATCTGTTGTCAGCACCTTCGTCTTTTCAATGTTTATCTTCAATCCATATGACTGGGCGGCGCGGGCGATCTTGTAGAGAGCGTCCATGGCTTCGGCGTCATCCTCAGCCAGCACACTGCTGTCATCTGCAAACATTAGATCTGTCACGGTGCCATTTTCATCGACCTGGACTCCGCGTCTGCCTCTAAAGACTTTCCTCATAATGGCGTCGAGTACGATGTTGAAGAGCAGCGGTGAGGCGACGTCTCCCTGGCAAACTCCAGTGCGAATGGCAAGTTCAGTCGACAGCTCGTTTCGGATGCGCATTTGGCTCGATGATCCGTTGGAATTGTCCCGCAGTAGCTTGATGACTTTTGGTGGGATGTGCTTGGTCTCCAGCATCATCCAAAGTGCTGGTTGAACGCGGATCGAAAGTCAATAAAGACGATGACCGTCCGTTTCCCACATCGAATTCGCTCCTCCATAACCTGGTGAAGGCTGAATATCTGGTCACAGCAACCGCGGCGAGGCCTGAAGCCGGCTTGCTCCTCGCGGCTTGTTTGTTCGTGATGCTTCTGCAGGCATGATTGGATTACTTTCATGAAGACTTTTCCAACAATCAAGAACAGACTGATGCCACGGTAGTTTTGGCATTCTCGGTTGTCGCCTTTCTTGAAGATTGGGATAATGATGGCCTTCTTCCACGTTCTTGGAATCGTCTCTGTACGCCAAATGTTTTGCAGAAGCAGATGCACTCGTTGGAGGAGAACATCACCGCCAGCCTTGATCGATTCCGCGGTGATCGCATCCACACCAGGCTCTTTACCATTTTTCAAAGTCCAGATGGCCATCTTCACCTCCGCCAGGGTCGGTTCATCATCGGACATTGGGGTCTCTGGTGCTAGTGGTCCTTGTGGCAGGTCGTAGTTGTACAGTGTCTCGAAGAACTCCTTCCAACGCTGTAACCGCTCAGTCGGTGATTGTACGAAGGTGCCATCGGCTTTTCGGATATTATCGTTTGTTGATTTGGTTTTTCCACTCAGGCATCGGAGCGTTCGATAAATCGTGTGGTACTCGTGCTTTGTGCCCGCTTCTTCCAAGTTCTTGGTTCCAGTAAGCCTCGCGTTCTTCCTTCATTCGGCGTCGGACGTCCTTGTTGAGCTGACGATATCGCTCAAAGTTGACCAGCTTTACACTTTTTCGTTCATCTACCATATCGAGGCATTCATCGGATATCCACGGCTGTGTTCGGTGGCGTGTGGGAGGACATAGTTCTTTGGCGCTTTCCATGATGGCATCCGAAACTTGTTGCTCTTCGACGTTGACGTCTTCAGATGGCACCAATGCTGCGAAACGGTTGGATAATTATATTTGACATTCCGCCTTGTGAGCGGGATCTGACAAGCATTTCCAGTCAAGTTTTGCTGATAGGCGCAATTTGCATTTGGCTCTTTGCAGTCAAAGTTTGACCACGGCGCGCACAAGATAGTGGTCTGATCCACAGTCCGGGCCACGCATCGAACGGACATCCTTGAGTGATGATCGGAAACAGGAGTTGATCAGGATGTAGTCCAACATCGCCGAGCTGTTGCTCGATGGATTTCGCCATGTGAGTTGATGCTTCTCTGGATGTTGAAATTGGGTGCTCCGCCAAGGACGGTCCTAAGCCCGGCTGAAAAAGGAGGAAGGTGGTCGCCCTGCCGAAGTGACCAGAACCGGGAAACCGGGGAAAACAGGCACAAAACCAATGGTCAGTTCCGAATCAAATTCTTTGTTTAATGCTACCGCATCCGGGGCAGCCGATGTGCCAGTACTGGGGAACCAGGATGCTGGTGAAAAATGGGCTACTGGCTGAAGAAACCGAAAGATCATCACGCCAAAAATGGAAATACGAATCGCCGCGTGGAACGTTCGAACTGGTCACCACGTCGGCCAAAAAGAAATCATTACCAAAGAACTGCTGAGCTGCAAAATCGACATCGCAGCTTTATCTGAACTACGACTCACAGGATCAGGGCAGATGGTCGTCGAACCACCAGTCATCGACGACCAGATGGTACTCTACTACTCGGATGGAGAAAAGCGAGAAGCAGGAGTCGGATTCATGGTTGCCCGTCACGCAGTCAATAGCGTCGTTGCATATCAGCCGATCTCTAATCGTCTTGCAGTGCTCACCATCAAGGGAACCATCAAAACCCACCTCGTCACCATCTACGCACCAACCGAGACAAACCCAGACCCGGCCAAGAACGATTTCTACAACCAACTACAACACACGTTGGATTCGATCCCACAGACCGAATTGATTATACTGGCTGGAGATTTCAACGCCCACATTGGCGCCGATCAGACTGGGTGGGAGAGCACGATGGGTCGTTTTGGACATGGTGTAATCAATGACAACGGTTTGCGCCTCTTGTCCTTCACCAACACCAACAAATTTATCATCAGAAACACCCAATTTCAACATCCAAAGAAGCATCAGATACATTACACTAATAAACAATATGCAGTTAGTTTCAATGTATTTATAAAGCCGCGTCAGGAATGTGGATCTAAGAAAGAAATGGTGACCACACAGGAACAGTAGCACTGCTTTGACGCTGGGTGCCACCAGTCTGTAAAACCGAGCAGAAAAATTGTGTACGCCAGGGTATGAGGTACCGTGGAAATGTGTGTGGCTTTATGCCACGTTTAGGTTTTATACATCGCGATTTGAGCGTGGAAACGTTCGTACGCAACATTTCTGTGCGTACGCACCGTTTATACATGAGGCCCCTGGAGTGGCTAAGTCCAGATCTCAGTCCAATTGAGAATTTGTGGCTGGACTATCACTCACAATTGAAAGGCAAAAAAACATTAAAATGTGAAAAATTCCAATGAAGTAAATATCTTTAATAGGCACTGTATATCTACTGTACATCTATCTAACTATATATATACAGGGGTGGATAAAAGTAGGTTTACAGTTCTTACGGAAAAATATTTGCGGGTTATCATTATTACAATAGCTTTATTAACTTTATCAACTCAAAACAATATCACAATGGCACAGTCTTAGGTACAATCTCATAAGTGCTCAAACTGCTGGCCTTGTGTACTCACAACTATAAATCTATCTTATATATAAATGTCTACGCATTGAAGTGTGTCTGTCTGTCTGTTTGTCTGGCCCGGAAGTGAGAGGTGGAATCGGGATAAGGATAAGGATAACTCCAAGTAAACAGAAACTCACTTAGCCACTAATACACAAGTGATGCGAGCACATCGGCAAAACAAAGCCTCCTAGGAGAGAGATGCCCAGAGTAGTTCCTTTCAATTACCTAACATATCTACATTTCAGTTTTTTTTCTGATGATTTCAATAGTTTCTCAGACCCCGGGCTTTTTACAGCATGGGCTTACACATCTAGTATATCTTTATAAATAATACACTACCGTGGGTGTTTGTTTGTCTGTCCAGGATTTGAAATCACCTGTAGCTTGCAAACTGTTTGAACTATCCAGCCATCCATCCATTTTCCAAACCGCTGAATCCGAACACAGGGTCATGGGGGTCTGCTGGAGCTAATCCCAGCCAACACAGGGCACAAGGCAGGAACCAATCCCAGGCAGGGTGCCAACCAACCACAGCTGTTTGAACTATTGACCTGAAATTTGGTACACATCTACTACTTGACGTCTACTTTCACTGAACTGGTCTGGTGGCCTTTCCGATCCCTGGCTCTGGCTCTGCTCACCCAGACCGAGACTTGAGCTCCCCAGCGACCAGGACACTCACGCTGGGGCTTCCACTTCCCAAGTTCCCGACTCCTGCTGCCTTCGCTACAGTGAACCAACCTACTCCGGGTCACTCCTGCTCTAAACAAGCACTCAGCAGGAGCGACCACTACCATCGGCCCTCGGGTGCCAGCCAAACATTTCACTCGGGTTCGCCTCTCCCAGCTGCCTGCAAGCTCATTCGTTCTCCCTCACCAACTTTCTCCATCCTGCTTTCTGCCGTCTTCTTCACCCTTAACCTCCCTTCACGTTCTTTTTTCATTCTCCCCCTCTCATTCGCCTCACGCTTCTATTATATGATCTGGGGACGTGGGTAGGGGTGTGGCAATCAGCAGCTCCCGGCAACAATTACGGATGAAGACAACGCCTCACCAGTGCAATTAAGCGAGGATCGTCCGCATCACGAATCACCCGGGAACACTACCACTCTCTAAGCCGCGAGTACGGCGACTATTTATTTAAAAAGTGGCCTTTTTGACTTGAGCTGTGGACCCTCTACACCACAGGGGGATGATTGACCTCCAAGGTTATTCCTCTTTTTATTTTTATTTTATTTTATTGTAGAATCAACTATCAGCAGCAGCCAGCAGGGTGTCTGTGCTGCGCATGCGTAGGGGTTCCGTTCTCATCCCTACCACCTTTGCTGTCACTTCCCCTACCTCTTCATATGTTAAATCATTCTTGATGCAGATTGAAGACTTAAGTGCCAGCTTAAGTGAAAAATTAAAGAAAACTTACTAAATTGCAACACAAATACTGACTTAATCAGTTTTAACGCGAAAAGAAGCCAACGAAAGAAGAGAAGAAGTGGGCCACTAGGGTGGAGAAAAGAAGAGCTGCTCAGGAAGTAGCAAGCGCATCAACTTCTGAGCAAATGAATGCTAAATGTGCAGAGAAAGAGGATGAAAACTATGAATGCTCAAGTTAAGTGTTATATATATATTGCTCTGTTTCAAAACTCTTGAGTAACAAGAAAATATAGTAATTAACTTCTCTTTAGTAAAACTTTCCCCTTCCAGAGGCTGGTTTTGATCAAATGATTCTCTCAATAACAAATCTTAAATTCAATAAACAAATTAAAACAAAAAAGTTTCACATTATGAAAGCCTTCCAGGAGCCAATTTACTTTAGAGCTCCAGTGCAAAAAGCTTTCAGTTCTTTGCCACATATAATTTCATCTTGTAAAAGTCACCAGCATTCTTCACACAACTATGCAAAACATTAATATGGTTTTGAAAAGTAATTCTATAATAAAAATCTTTAAAACAATGCTAGAAAGTGTATGCATAGTGTTATTTAGGCTAATGACACAGCCATCCTGGACATAATACATGAAAACACTGATTGTCATTGTCTATGGTGCAAGGCTGAAAAAAAATCAACAGAAGCTCTGTGGCAAATTATAGCGCAAGCAGGTCATCAAACAGCAGGATTTGACCCTCACAGTTACTAACGAGTTGGACACATCCCATCAATTTCAAGTGCACAAAGCAAGTCCCGAGATGTAATGAAAGAGGGAAAAGACGCCAAAAAGTAATTGTAACAACTTACTAACAGTTCTTACAAGTATGATCTTTTTCCACATAGCAATACTGCGTTACAAACCAAGAACTGTTAAATTCAAGTTCTTTTAAATGACCGCAATTAATAAATCTTACTTAAAAAATCATTGTACAGATATTCACTGCTGATATAAGGCTAATCTAATTAACATCACAAGCATTTATAGCTGCCACTAATCTTCAAATTGCATTACTTTATCAATTACTCTTGAGTTTTACCAGTGCTTTTAACAGTCTGTCGTAGCCTACCATTCAGTTTAGTCAGCCACACTGTTGATGCTAAGCTAATATATCCAGAGTGTGCCAAATGTTCTTCAAGGTAATTACACTGAAGGAGTTCTCATCACATTTCTCTCTGAACTTCACTAAGGAGATGCAGAGCAATATTATACCTGCAGAGACAATATGAGGGATTATTTATTCATCTATTGTCAATAGTCAGTACTTTTATAAAATGCTGCAACCTTGCATTTGTGAAGGTTTCGTAACTGTATTTGTCAAGGTCAGCATTTGATTTTGAAGAAACATTTCTGAAATAACTTCTGAATGTCGATTATGTGTTATCAGAGAATTTTTCTTGCTATTTTCAACTGTCAGCAAAAACAGTGGGAATGAAAAAAAGACATAAAAATAACTTAAGGAAAATGGGGCAAGTGCTCCCAATGTGTTTATATCCACCTCTCTAGCAATTAATCTCTGTCTATATGACATTCATGCCATTTCTAAATACATGCTAAAACTTCTTTAATTCCAAATTAGGTTCATAGGATGTAAGACACAAAATGGCTGAAAACACGCAAACTCCACACAGATAACAAAGGGGCACACAATTCAAGCCCATGATGCATGATTTGATAACCTTTGTTAATCCCAAGGGGTTATTTAGATGCATATAGCAGCAGAAACATAAAAACACAGATACAGACTCACAGATAGAGATAGATAGATAGATAGATAGATAGATAGATAGATAGATAGATAGATAGATAGATAGATAGATAGATAGATAGATAGATAGATAGATAGATAGATAGATAGATAGATAGATAGATAGATAGATAGATAGATAGATAGATAGATAGATAGATAGATAGATAGATAGATAGATAGATAGATAGATAGATAGATAGATAGATAGATAGATATTGTAAAGAAATAGCAAATTAAACTTAAAGAGTATATGCATTGAGTCTTGAAGGAAGCACTGAATTGCCTGATAGCAGTGGGCAGACAAGACCCCTAGAGGTGCTTTTTAGCACAGTGTGTAGGAATGAGTCTGTGGCTAAAAGAGCTCCAAGAGTGTGCTTCCTGGAAGGAATGGAGGGGATTTTTTTTTATGATGGCATCCAATACTGCCAGCATTTTCTTCTCAGATTCCAGCGTGCCCAGGGTTCACCCTCTGATGGAGGAGGTTTTATTGATAAATTTTGTTTAGAGCATTGTACATCTTTTGAACTCAAGTTGCTTCCCCAGTAGACACAGCATAGAACAATACACTGGATGACACAGACTAGTACAACATTTCCAGCAGCTTGCTGCATACATCAAAAGACCCGAGTCTTGTCAGGAAGTACAATCAGCTCTGGCCCTTCTTGAACAACAACACTATGTTGTCAAAAGATGCATAGCCTTGAGCTTTTTAACCCAGTCAATGAGGCAGCACGGTAGCAAATGCACTGTAAAAAATCAAAGAAGATTATCCTGACTGTGGTGCCAGTTTGTATTTTAAATAGTAAGAAATGAATACCCTTACTACACAGCTATTGCTCTAGTACACCAAATTTGTCGATAACACAGCACTTGTTGAGAAACATGCATGGAAACCGTGGTGGACAAACAGGGAGTTGCTAACAAGAAAACAAGCAGTGAAAGTGCTGACAGTTGTTAAATTCAGGAACGGTAGGGCCAAGTGTGCCCAAGATGAAGCCCAAGTTAAAAAAAGCACTGATTTGCATGTATATATTTAACAGTCCATGCTTTTTAAACTTAAAAAATAGGTTTACATTTAAAAAAACAAATCACTGTCATCTTGATTTATGCTTCTCACAAACAAGCACTACAAACTGAGGAGTGAGCCACAATGAGCTGCGGCTGATGCATGGCTTCACCTAACATTGTATGCCAGCAAGTAGCCCCCATTGTTATTATGTTAAGAACAAATTTCCAAAATTAAAAAAAAAACAAAACTTACAGTCTGCCCACTTTTTCCAGCTTGGATTAGACTAATATGTATTCAACCCACCATATACTGTATGTATGATGAGTACAAAAAATCACAATGTAACAACAGTTGTTAAACCACTGCTGTGAATAAGGCCACATTTGGCACATTTCAGATACATTACTTGCTTTCAATGAAACCATCGACAAATCGACCCACAGAATTCAATGCAGTATAGCATCAGGCATAGAAAAGAAGCATTTGCTTAGACTCGTATAAAACATCTATGAAACTTAAGGCCCATAAAAAGATGTCTCCCATTGACTTCACCCAGACACATTTGTGATACGAAAGCCAAACTTCATCAAATCTGTTGAACAATTCTACTGAGAATTTCTATATTGTAAATACTTGATAAGTACTGCGAAATATTAAACCAGACTAAAATATTAATAAAAAGGATGCAAAACTAATGGTAATTCCTTATGTCATAACAGAGGGGAAAATGATGGGAAAGTCTTGATGCTGGACTGGTAACCAGCGCCATATAGGCTGTGTTACAGGTTTTTATCATTGTTTGTCTATATTTTTGAAATATTAGTAAAGTGTAAATAATAGCTCTTGCACAACTTGCTGTCACTGTCCTGCTCCACTGACAGACTGAGAAGATCATTCCTCCCCCAAACTATGCGACTCTTCAATACCACCAGAGGGGGTAAACGTTGAACATTATTCAAGTTATTGTCTGTTTTTTACCTGCATTTTTTATTACTCTTTAATTTAATATTTTTTGCTGCTGGAGTATGTGAATTTCCCCCTGGGATTAATAAAGTATCTATCTATCTATCTATCTACAACTGATGTCACTTTTCAAATTGCCAAGAGATATGCCATGATCATAAAAGACAAGACTCATAAGGTCTACCAGGGTTCTCACGCACTGTAAGTGAAGATGAGAAAGTTAGGTGGTACCCTCTGAGTGTGACGCTCTTCTGCTGCAGTTGGTTCTTTTACGCCACATGCTGCTCTAATGAGAAATGCAATGTTAATATGAAAAGGGTTTTAGGCTCCCACTACATATTTAGAATACAACACAATTTCAGTTCAATTTAATATCACTATAAACTGCAATGAAAAGTACTGGTTCAAATTAGGTGCAGAAGTGACCAGCGACAACACAGTACACGGTACAGTGATACAGCAGTCTCAGGTTACTAAATAAGGCAAGTAAACTAAAAAGCAAAGATTATGCAACCACGTCAAATTAAAAATGATATATTAAAAGAAAACAATGAAAATGTGTATTTGGCATTTAAAGGTTACATTTAAATCCTAGATATATTCAGCCTTACTCAAGGCCCCGGGTGGCAGTCCCAAGGTAAACCAAGCAAGCATGTGACAATGCCAACGCCAACGTTTCCATATCACTCGTTCCCTACCTAGCAAGGCCTGGAACAAACTGCTTTTGAAGATAAGCATGACTCTCTGAATGGCTGTTTTCAGCTGCTGCTCCTCTGGTTTCTGTAGCTTTGAACAATAATCCTCCAGTAGCACTAAAGCCCGAGCTGCATCTATGAGACAAAAAGAAATAAGAAAATCGAGACAATGTTAGGAAATGTATGAAAATTTTGTTTTACTCTATTTTAACTCCAATAATAATATTCAAAGTGAAGTATTACATGTTCAATAATTGCAAAGTTTCCTTAACCAAGTTTATTATGATAACATGGTACAAATTTCTTTCAAACTCCAAATTAAGCCGTAACGATCCCTGCTTGAACCATATGCAAACCAAACCCAAAATGCTTTGTACAGGTGATTCATAGTTACAATGACTGTCTATACAAGTATATCTTTAATTTAGCTCCTCAATATATACATTTTACTAAAAGAGTTAGGACAAAGCACTAAGACATACAGTTGCATTACAATATATAAAGACGGGTGTCTCTGTGGCTAAGGATCTGTGCTGGTATCTGGAAAGTTGCCGGTTCATATCCCATTACTTCAGTGGATCCTTGGGCAATGCCCTTAACCTGAAAATTACTCCGGTGGCGCTGTACCATGGCTGACCCTGAGCTCTGACCTCCGAATGACATGTAAAAAGACAATTTCCCCTTGGAAATTAACAAAATATATTAAAAAAAAATACAGACCAAGCAATAATACAATTGATACGATATTTCAAAAAGAAATCATCACCCAATCTGGAGAGCTGTTTGAAATCTAAAAAGACTGCAAACACTAAAAGTTAATATGAACTGACAAAGTGAAACAACATGCTGTATTTTAAAAGAGCCTTATTATCTGTGCAAAAAACAAAATGACACTTGTGCATGCAAAGTTGGCATCATGTTCAGTGTGATATACTGTATAACAGTAAGTCACTTAGTGTCATGTCTGAACCCCTGGCTGGGGTTCAACTTCATGTTTTATGTCTCTTTGATTTATGTTGTTTATGTGCATCATTATTTTTGGTTTTGCCTATGTATGAAGCTGCCTTTGTTATGATCCATGCATTTTGTGGACCACCAGCCAATCATCACTAGCAGCTGCCCATCGTCCTATACATTCAGAGTGTCATCCACAGTTTCTGGCGCTCTGGAGTCAATGTGTTAATTCTGTTTTTGTTGTGCTTGTGCCTTGGTATATTTTTTTGGGAACTTTGCCCTTCATGCTCCATATGTTTGACTACGTTTCTGGATTGCTGTGTTGTGTAGCAGTTTTGGGTAGTTCCTTTGCATCTTGTGTTCCACGGAGCTCCACTGTTTTTGACAAACTTTTTGTTAGAATAAAGGTTTTATTTTATAAAGATGCAATGCCTGCCCTTATTATTAGCTGGGGTTTGAGAATGATATCCCTCTCAAGTAGTCATTTTTATGTAGTGATTATGGAACTTATTGGGACTTACTGTATGTGCTTCGCGACTTCCAAGTTCACAACACTCTGTCTTTAATTTCATCAGTTATATTAATAATACTTGCATTACCTGTGGAACAGTAGAAAGTGCAACGGCAGAAAAGTAAAAATTAAAAAATTTTATATTGCTAAAGTTGATTACCCTTGAACTTGTTGCATTTACTACATAAACATTGTTAATATAGGAAAGCTTCTTATTTTTCTTTGCTGACCCAAAACGTTCAACAATCAACTCCACAGACAATATGGCCCATCCTGGGCAGGTTTGGGGCCATGACATAGAGAGGGAAATGCCTGATTAAAGAAAAGGTTAACAGTTGGAAAAAAATCAAATTCTCACTTAGAAAAACAAAGTTTTTAAAACCTGGCAGGACCTAATAAATAACATTTTAGAATAAGCTTTTATATTGGGGGAAAAGACTTTCTCTCTTTACTACTCTCAACAGTTTTGCTCTGGTTGTTGGCCTTCCTCTCTTTCTCATTGGTGGGGGTTGATTTGATTTGCTTTTAGTTTTGTTAAGTTTGACTTTATTGTATGGAATGTTATATGCTTTTAATCTACTCTATATATATATATTGTGGTGTGTGGCTGGCTAAATATTCCTGCCATCACCCCCAGGCCGCCAGGTGGAGCTCTCCCAACAGCGTGGATGTTCCCCGAATTCCAGCAGGGCCTCATGGACTTTGTAGTTTATATGCACAGCCCTGCTGGATACCTTGGGGACCACCAGGAGTCGCTGTTGGGAGGCTGCCGGACTCTTACTTGCCCTATAACCCGGAGGTGCGTCATGATCACATGACAAGAGGAAACAACGTGCTTCCGAGTTGAAGAAAGGAGCTTTTTATCCGACCCGGAAGTGTTCATGATCACATGGACAGAAGGGAGAAACACTTCCGGGTCAGGGACTATATAAAGGACTCTGGGAAACCAGTACGCGGAGCTGAGCTAGGAGGAAGGGTGGCGAAGTGTCTGGGAGTGTGGAGGATTGATTATTGTATTGTTTATTGATTAGTTTATGAGTATTGTGGAGTGGAGGGTGCTTTGTGCACTGTATTGTTCAAATAAAAGTAATATTTGGACTTTTACCTGGTGTCTGGAGTCGAGTCAGAGGGTTCAAGAGGATGACAAGGGCCGCAATCTGCGACAATATATATATATATATATATATATATATATATATATATATATATATATATATATATATACATATACATATATATATATATATATATATATATATATAAAAAATCCTAAGGATACGGTTTTACGTGACTTTTTAGGTCTCGTTTTTTGTCACGCTTTAAATCGTCTTATTTTAAAACCTACATATATATATTTGGTATCATTCTTTTCAGAATTTATCGAACTTTAATGTGATGTTGTTAGATTTTTAGATTCTTATTCTGTTTTTAAAAAATACCAAGAATTCACATCCCGCAAGACGAGACTTTGTGCCAAAAGATTTCACCACGCCCGGGGCCAGAAATAAAAGCCAAAGAGTAGGACATCTGCTGTATAGGTTTTTAAATGTTCGAAGCGCCGTGTGAGATGCAGATCACACGTCACGGCAGCAGCAGCAAGCCAGCAGCTGATTGAGCAAAGAGGAGGTTAAAAAAAAACTGTATTTGTTTTCCATTGTATCACCGTTTAAGAGGGGGTTTCAGAGGAACGACCGCGTCTCCTTAGGGTGCATTCAGCCGGCCCCCTTTACAACACGAGCAGCAGAGGCGCAAAGTGGCTAACACGTAGTGCAGGCTGTGGGTTGTTGAGCGAAGTGAGCGGGGTGGGAACCCCCTAGTAAATTCAATAAAAGATTAAAAAAAAGAATTGAATTGAAAAAAAAATGACCCCAGATTTCTTGGTTGAAAAGCAAGCGTGCTAACCAACACACCGCCATCTCAACCGGCATGGCTGTAGTTTTCTGTCCATAGATCCCACTGTTGCACTTCTTGCCACACTTTCTGACTGTGAGCCACCCCTGTTACCCACTGCAAATAGTGGGTAAGACAAAAGGTTATATGCCAAAGGTATGAGGTATGGTGAGAAGTACCCGTGTGCTAGATTTCAAATCTATGGCTTGAAAAACAAAGCTGTGCATAAAGACCAAACTGAAAGGGATGGTGTTTTATAGATATTGATATGACACGCAAAATTTAAAAAAACATTAGGACTATTAATAATATCAAAAGTGGAAAATAATCAAAAATCACATCGCTATTCTGAGCACCATTCTTATAAATGAAATAAAGAAGTTGCACATGACAAATCAGAGCTCTTAGCATTGCTGCGTGTGTATATACAGCCCACAGGGAACCAGACACAGCTACATTTCAAACAGGACCCCTCACTGTGAGCCACTGTGTTACATTAAATAGCTACACTGGCAATATGGAATACAGAGGACTAAGGGTCTTCATGGTGTTACTAAACAGGGGGCATGCTGTGAACATCAATTTCTTACTTGTACTATATATGCCTGCCCACCATACAATTAAAAGAAATTGAACACACTCCTTGCTTGGCATTACTAAGGACTGAGCTCCTCAATACACCAGACTGAAGAATAAAACAGATGACTCTGCAATGGCACCAGCTTCTCAAGGGGTGAAATGGAATAATTTTTTTTTCTGGGAGGAGAAAATTCACATGACAGTTTTTGTATCGTTCAGACATGTTGGCACCACTTAACTATGAGATTATCTGCCATCCATTCATTCATTTTTAAATCTGCTTAATATGGTGGGACATTAGTCAGAGGGGATGACAAACTTGTTGACTGCAATTGCTGCTCTTGTTGCCTGAGGATGTCAGATTGCATGACTAAAATAGTAGAAGTTGACAAATTATATGACACTCTGATGACTTTCCAGCACGGGTTTGTATTTCCAAAATACTGAAAGCTTGCGTCTTCTTCTAAGAGCCAATAATGTGCTGCCTGATCACACCAAAGCTGTGTTAATGTTTTCCGTTATTTTTCTATTTTCCACTGTTATTCTGTCATGTAAAACATGAACCATCAGACAGACAACCCTATTTTCTGATTGTGAGGTACAAAACATGGCGCCTCTCCTGTTTCTTTGTGGCTGTACTCACTGCACTCCCTGTACTTCTGGGTGAACACTCAGCGGTTTTCAGCACTCGTGGTGAGTCACAGACTGGTTGGCCACAGGGGATGTCAAACTATATATGACTTGTGGTCATGACTGTCCCTAAATCGCTATAATTGCTGTATGTAAATGTTTTACATAATTATGTGAATGAAATATTGCTGGAACAATTGTGAAGTGTGATAGGGACTCCAATACAGTAACAATCACAGTGGTCCAAACTTGCATAATGTATGTGCCAGTCCTAGATGAAGGTCTACAGCAGTGTTTCCCAAACTCGGTCCTGGTGAACCCCCTGTGGCTGCAGGTTTTTGTTCCAACCAGCTTCTGTTTTTAATCGAACTCCTGGGCTAATTAAGTGAACTGATATTTCCCAAGTTCTGTGTTTAGGGAACAATATAGAAATTAGAAAACTAAGTTTGCTAAAAAAAAAAAAATATTAAAATGTACCAAGCAGTTATATAGGAATAATGTATTTTTTTTCTTTTTAACAGTATTTTCATCTTGATTTTCATTCTACTTTTCTAGATGTTCTAATTGTTTAATTGATCCATTATTTACTAATTAGTGGGTCTGACGCTAAAGTAGTTACAGCCTTTGAATTTTCAGTGATGTTTGCCTGGGTGTCTGATCTGCTCGTTTTTAATTGTCTTTATTAAGATACAATGAAGAGGGAAAAACTGCACAGAGAAAGGGTAAAGTATAATGAAATCAACAAAAGAGGGTTAAGCATTTAAATCTATAGCAAAAGCAGAACTATTTCTAAATGTCTTATAAATGTAAAAATCATGTTGCTGTGCTTTTCTGAATGTCGAATAAAAGAAAAAAAAAAAAACAGCTAATTAAATGAGATCAGTGCTATCAGGTGCTGTCAATGATTAGGAATCCGGTTGGAACAAAAACCTGCAGCCACAGGGGTTCACCAGGACCGAGTTTGGGAAACACTGGTCTAGATTCGCACACAGACCCCCACTCACTCACAAGGCCAGTTTAGCAGGCATGTCCTTTGATTGTAGAAGAAAAAAAAAAACCATACAGACATGTGGAGAATGTCCAAACCACACGGACAGGGAGCTGGAAGGGACTTGAACCCAGGACTTTGAATTCACGAGGCAGCATCTTGAACTTTGGTCTGCCCACAAAGAAATAAAAAAGAAAGTAATGCTAGCCACAGTGATTCAATGTCTTACATACCATGTAGTATGACAAGAAAAATAAAAAAACAGTCACCGCTGGTAATTTAAACATCTAAAAAACAGCAATCTCATCAGACACACACTGGTCCAAATAATTTTATACTTTGTACTTCTCTCTTTGTATTTCACTTTGTCAGTCTGCTTCAAGAAATGTAGGTTACAAGCCATAATCTGGGGATGAAAACTTAAATCTTCTCTGTCACGGGGTCCTTCACAGCAAAAAGGTTGGACTATTTCAGTCTAAGAATGGAAAGGGTTTCTGGTATTTAAAACCTTCAAAATCAGACACACTTGTAATTATGGTTACTTTTAATACTGTTATTTGTATTTTTTCTGCCTTTGATGCAAGTGGTTTAATGCAGATCATGGCTGTGACTGCTACACATACTGCGAGGGTATGTAAGACAGAAGAATAAAAATACACATTGTGTTGTGGAATGAAGCAATCTGCTTTTGAGTATTTCATTTGTAAAAAGAAAAAAAATGTAAAGCAGTAATGTTTGAATTTGCATCATTTGTGCAGCACCTGCCAGTTGCACAAAGGCTTTCTGTTGATTTATACAAAGTAGGGAGTTTGTTTCTTGTGTCTGCTCAGATTTTAAAAGGTGTCATTTAGGACAGGCTAAACCACACTATAGAGATAGTTCTCAAAAAATATATATACTGTATGTATATTAGATAGATAGATAGATAGATAGATAGATAGATAGATAGATAGATAGATAGATAGATAGATAGATAGATAGATAGATAGATAGACTTTTTACCAAAACTCTTTAAATAAATAAACAGGTAGATAAGTAAGTAAGTAAATAAATAAATAATATACATACACACGTTGGTATGATCATACACCAGAATAACTACAAAGCAAGAAGATTAAAAAGAAAGGAAAGTTCTGACTTGGCTGACACGGTCTCAGTGAGGCATTATGCAGATGTATTGCTGTTGGTATAAAGGAGCGATACACACATATAATGAATAAGAAATACTTTAAAGCACATTACATGGCTTTTTAAATTTATTACAGACATGTATTATAAGCAACATGTGCAAAAACATTACAGACTTACCAGTGCTCTTCTAAATACAGAAATGTTCAAAATTATTTTACAGTGCAAATAAGATGTTAAGAAATTAACACACCTACAAAAAATTGTACATAAGTGATTAACATTGGAGATTTCTAAACTGTGTTCTACTTTGTTAAAGGTGTGGGACGCACTAAAATAAAACTAAGGTTTTTTTTATATATGTATTTAATCATGGAGCAGCTGTTCAAAACTCACAAGAGCAGGACACTTATTAATCTCATTCCATATATAACATTAAGTTGAAGTATTAAAAGCTTGCAAGGAACACACCTGTTCTTCAAAGTCATAGAGATGCACATAAAGCAACATACAAATGACAAAACATCTGCAGGTCAGCAAAATAACATAATACATAATCAGTTACTACAGTGTATGATAAATATTGTTTCATGTAAACTGCCCTATTAAAAACTGTGGGTTAGAAAATTAGGTAAAACCTGTTTTCACAAGCCATGTCTCCTCCTTACAGCTTCGCTAGCTCAGGCCTGACAAGATGCTCTTGTGTCTGCTTGGGTATCTTCTTCAGTTTCATTTTTTTTCTCTCACATTCCAAGAAAGTGCACATTAGGTAAATTAAAGTCTCCATCATTGGCCAGATGTGGGGGTATACCTGTATAAATGAACACTGTAAGGAGTTGGCATTACACGGCTGGTCCCTGCCATTGCACTTGGAAAAAAATTATTTTATCAATGTTATCACATCCTGCCTTGTGCCCTGTGTTGGCTGGGATTGGCTCCAGCAGACCCCCGTGACCCTGTGTTCGGATTCAGCGGGTTGGAAAATGGATGGATGGATGGATGGATGTTATCACAGTGCCATTATATTCAAAACAGAATGGAATTTTAAACACACAGAAAAAAAAAACACAGACCAACAATCATAGTGCATTGTGAGGCCTTCAAGATCCAGGCCACACGGTGATATCTACTGACAGTATAGCAACTGGATAAGCACTCACAGAAACTGGGAGTCACGAGACCTTGAAAACATTTCAGTCAAAGGTAACCAGACTCATCCGACTCACTTTGCTTGAGTGTGCAGGAATTTGAAAAGGACAATGAAATGATAAATTGGAATAGTGATTCAAACCTCAGCAGCTATGCAGCTTTGGAAGTCAGAGCTGTGCCTTCTGTTTGAGGCAATACACTATAATAAGTTGAATCCAGTAGAGGACACCATTTATTAAACAAGACAGCATACAGCCAAAACAGACTGAGGCAGGGATGGACTAGCCATCAGGCCAATCTTTCACTGTAGGTTGTGCTGTCATGTTGCAAAATATGAAACTGATCAAGTGAGCAAGTAAGAGAGAGAGATTCAGCTAGAGAGATGGACAGACAGATGTGACATACAGTAGGTTTTCTACTGCATCCTCGGTGCACCACTCCAATCATATGAACCTGATGGCCTACAGGCCAACTCCCAAAAGTCATAACATAACTGTGTAAGCAAAGCACAAGACATAAACAAGCAGAAAGATACTATAAATAAAATGTCTAAATGACCTAAAAATGTGAACAAATATGGGAAAAAAATATAAATCACTCCAACAAAGTAAAGAAGTATTCAAATAAATTTAGTTATATACTTGGACTTCCTCTCATAGGGGAATTGCAGCAGGGTCATAGTACAGAAGTGGTCCGCTCGACAGCTATTTTAGGATGGTGAGCAAGAACAGGCAGTTCATCAGAACACTTGGACAGAAACTTTTCAATAATATAATAAACTAGCAGTCCCCCGTGGCTCTGGCCACGTAGTAGTGAAACAGGGCAAACTTTAAAAATCAATAAACAAACAGGTATTGCTAGCTAAACAGAGGCAAGGTACGCTCATAAATGTGGCCTGAGGTACGGAGGCTAACGTGTATGTGAGGAGGGCTCTGCCTGGCTCCCTACTCCTGACGTCATGCCTCCCCTTTCCCTCGGCTCGCAGCCTCTATCTCGGATTAGCACAAATAACTCACTCCTGCAAGCAAACTATGATACTTAGCGTGATGAGAGAAGTCACAAAATCAAACAGAATGTTCTAGCAAATTGTAGAAAAAAACCCAATCTAAATCTGTTAAGTAGTTCTCTCATTCGCTAGCTAAGCAGTGCAAGGTATACTCCGAGGCCGGTGTATGAGTGAGGAGGGCCCCGCTGCCCTCCCCTTGGCCTGCTGCATCTCTCTCAGATTTGCACAAATAAATCAGTAACGCAAGCGAACTATGATACTTAGCGCGATGAGAGAAGTCGCAAAATCAACCAGAATGATCAAGCAAATTATTGAAAAAAAGCCTGATCTGAACCCGTTCAGTAGTTCTCTCGTGAAAAGCAGACAGACAATCAGACAGACAGATGTTGGATTTTATATATCAGTGGCGGCTGCTAGTTTTTGAAACAGGGGAAGCTCATATTAGGCCTTCATCATAAAATTCATTATGTTATTTGTACATAAATTCTGCCCTCCGTTCCTTTTGCAGAAAATGGTCTGTGACCCTGTCGTACCAATTGGCCGTCTTTTCCAGGGACTTAACCAGTTTCCTCTCAATGGCCAGGAGAGCAAGGTTGCTCAAACGATCTTGGCCAATCGTGTTGCGGGTGTATGAATTGACCTGTTTTAAACAAGAGAAGCTCCTCTCTACACCTGCTGATATAGCGCCAATTGTTGCCACTAACGACAACAGCTTGTATAGCTGAGGCATTGCACTATCCAACTCCATGTCTTTAAAAAACACCAAGAAATCACACAGCTTACCCCTGGTCCCCTGTAAGTCATGATCTGAATATAGTACTTGAAGTTCAGATCTCAGTCTCCCTGAGTCAAAGAAATGGCCATAACTTTTCAGCACACTTTCAAATGCCTCCTCTGGAAACACTTGTCTCATTTCATCAAATTTCCCTGGATTGACTGATTCTAAGAAGTTCATACTTTCCAAATTTGAAAAACGCTGAGAAATCTGCTCCATGAGATTGTCTAGGATGGCCATGTACAAATTTCTGTAGCGGTCCTGGGGATCTTGTAATTGTGACAGACGGCGCTTTCTAATAGGTTCATCTCGAGGGTCTGATGTGAGATTTGCTGCTTTTGCATAAACTGCTTGATAAGCCTCCTCTGACCTCTTCTCCTTGACAAAAGCAAGGAGAGACCCAATTCTTTTTTTGCAGTAAAGAACATCCATAGCCCTTTGCTGGACAATATCAAAGACAACATCTGTCTCAGAGAATATTTGTTCATATGTGTACAACATGAACACAAACTCAAAATCCTCCAGTTTCATTATGAAGCCTTTGGCAGCATCTAATTTCCCGTGTGCAAAAATTTACAAGAATTGGGAATTGATATTGCAAGACTGGCAGAACAATGGAAATTCGGACTGAAAATAAAAAAGAATAGGGAAGGCTGAAGACGTATAGGTACAGTACATGTATATCTGAACAGTTAATACATATGCATGTATTATACATGTATCCACTATATTCTTCACCGTAGTCTATTTTAATGAATGTTTTATTGCGTTTGACTAGGCTAGTAGATGGGGTGATTGAATGGTCAACTTTCAGGAGTGACATGTTGCACTCCTATTAAAGTGCACGATCCATGATCTTGGAGGCTGTGCAATTAAACGTAGTCGACTGTACTTCTCATTCACAAAACTTTTGGCCATGACTGTACACCAAGGATGTTGCATGTTAAAACAAACATGTACAAAGCCAGATATTAAACCACTGAACTCACCATTAAAAGAGATGTGACGAATCTGCAACAGTCTGTGATCAAAACCACAGTGCATTGCTCTCCACGAAAACTGTCACATTTTATTTCAATTTTTCACCAATCCTTAATTTTTTTATTCAGCTCATTTCTTTAATTATGTAAATGTTTATTATGTAAAACATTTGTATAAAACATATATAAATATATGATTTTTAAGAATTTGTATTGTAGGGCAAACTCCTCTAGATGAGATGTCCCAACCTCACCCCAGCACTCTCCCAACACATCTGGTTCTCACCATGCTTGAACTTATGGCTTGCAGGTAAAACATGAACGTCCCAACTGAACCTACTGTTTTGTGAGTCTGTGGGACAATTGCTTGCAGCCCTAAGAGTAAATGAAAAATGTTGCTTCTTGTCAGTTTCTGAAGCCTAGTGTAGTTCCAAGTACTTTCCAGGAGAGTCATTGCAGTTCATCTGAAAATGACTTGAGATGAAAAACAGACGAAGAAAAATTGGAAATTAAAATATCATTCATTAAAAACTAAATACTGTATAGGTGAGTAGCTGTTACATAAGGCAGCACAGTTGATAGTACTGCTGCTTCAAGGATCTAGTGTCTTAGGTTTAAATCTCATGTGTGGTCATTATCTTTGTGGAGTTTGCATATTTTTCTCAGCTCAGTGTCGCGTTTCTTATACTTTCCTACAGGCATGCAGGTTAGGTCAGTCAGTGATTCTACATTAGTGGGAGAGGGTTTATGTGAGAATGAGTGTAAAATGACAGCTTATTAAATTATATCCTGAAAACAATCTTATTATAAGCACTTGAATCACTTGTAAAATAACAACAGCAACTGAAGCATTCATGAAATGAAACCAAGCTACTGGGGGAGACAGGCAATGAAGCGAAGAGCACTGCCAGACTATTTTAAAAAAGCAAAAATCCCACTAAGTTTTTTCTTTTTTTTTCTATAAGGAACATGGATACACTGTTTTACAGTATGTATGCAACGTCAGGATCAGGATTCATGTTTGGTGAAACTTTTCGCTTGAAAATAAGTATTTTTGGTACATTTTAAGGCTTTTGTTTTCACTTTTGCTCAATAGTGACTGCAAGACACAGTCACGGCATTACAGTATTTAACATTTATTAAAAAAAATGCTTCAGTTAAGAACACAGTTTTCTGTGCAAATCAATACATACCATGATTGTGAAAAATAGTTTCAACTTTAAAAATGCTAATCTTATCTTATAATGCAAAAAAATTAAAAATGAAATATTTTGGGTTTTATCATAATACTCCAGTGAAAAATGAAGAGAAAACTGTCCCTGGAAAAAAAAAATTCTCTTGTAACTCGTGTTGGCCAAAACGTGGAAAATGTGTGCGTTTATTGCAAAATTATTATTAACAGTTACTTTCTGGAAGCTCTGCATTAAATGCCAACAAGGAAGACGTCATTTCCACAATGCTATACATTTGAATGAGACTGGTTTCTTCCCCTGTGAATGATGGGGTGAAGCAGATTTTTTTTACATTGTTTAGCACTGTCCACGGTTGATCCCCAATCAATGCCACTGAGCTTCAGTATTTAATTTTTCCACGAAAACATGAGAGTACAATTTTTTCTCAGCCACACACTACACTGGGTAAGTAACATTCAATATTTGTGGGGGAAGTATTCCTTTAAGCTACTTAATAGGAGAGAAGAACTTGCTATTGATAAAAACATAGTCATGTAAGCTGAACAATGCTTAGCAGTAAGACTTTCCCTTCACACTGAACTTGTGAAACTGACACAAACAAAAATCAACAAAGAATAGCAGGTGCTAAACTGAGAGAAAAGTTGAATTGTGGGCTTGAAGTCTATAAAAATGAGAAAAATCTGATTAACTCACGTGCTATGTGTCAACCAAATTGTCTGGACATCAATCAAATAAGAAAGTGCAAGGCAAAGCCAAAGTGTATTAAAAACAACTTTATCGCTTAAAGTGTTTATTGCTAGGAAATAATAAAGTGTTATTAAACTAAATTGATCTCTTTATAAAAGATATTTCTATTTCGTTCAACATGCAGATTAATTTCTGCAAGTAAATGTTATTTCTTCTAATTAACCAATAACTTTGGTTTAATGCAACGTGTGGTAGCAGAACGCTCTGCTATGAAATATCCACTAGGTGGTGCCATGAATTATCAGAAAAAAGCCTCCTTGGAGGGTGTCACAAAAGCAATCACCAGACATCAAAAAACGTTTGAGGCAGCCACCCGTATAATATGCCCTGGCTGCAAATGGGTAATTTTGCAGAGATATTCACAGGTATGAATCCAAAGCAGAACTGATTTGATGGTGAAAATATGGCGGTGCAGCAAGTGAAGTCATTGGACCTGGAACCGGAAGTGATGTCGTTGGGACCGGATGTGACATCATCAGTAGTGCTGGAACCAGAAGTGACGTCTTTGGGACCCATCAGTGATGCCATCAAGGCCGCCAGTACCGAAAGTGACGTCATCAATGTCGCCGTGACCTAGTGGGATTTCCTGTGAATGGTCTGCAGGGAATTGAGAAAGAAAGTCAGTGCAGCTCTCCATCCCCTGGTCTGGCGTGGTACTACTATTATTTAGGCCCTTTAGAAAGTTAATGCTAGTGCTTGCTTAATTTGAATCGAACATAAATTTCTTTCTTAGTCATAGACAATGGTATAGTCTTTTCCCCCTATAAGTTAGTAACACATAGAACTTTCTTGCTATAAGAAAGTCATGATGTCATGATCTAGTTGACTAACCTCCCAATCACATGTGTGTGACAGAGGAGACTAAGGACTCGTATATATACCAGCAGACATGAAACATAAGGGGATAGGACTGTTCTTTATTTTCTTTTACTTGCACTTTAGAGAACAGAAAAGCTGTAGTCAGCATATAATTAACCAGTAAAATTCTATTGTAGAGTATACCGTTCAACAGTATATTACAAAGTACACTAAATAAATTTAAAGGAAATGTGCGATACAAGTTCATTCAAATACATGATGAAGTAGAGACAGAAACATTAGGATTTTTGCATTTTATTGATTTTATTAAAATCAAACAACATTCCATACAAACAAGTCAAGTTTAACAAAACTAGGTTTGAAACATATCAACCCCCACCCATGAGAAAGAGAGCTAGACCAACAGCGTAAAACTTTAAACTAGTAAAAATAAGTAAATAGATAAATTAATAAATGAATACAAATAAATAGAATAAAAAAGAGGGAAGAGAATCCGCTTCCTCAATTTAAATGCTTATTCTAAAATGTTATTGATTAGATCCTGCCAGGTTTTGAAAATGTTTTGTACAGATCCTCTATAAGCATTTGTAAATGAACTGTTAATATAAGGCAGTGGCCGATAAACAGCATAGCAGCGTTAGCATCAGCACCATAGGTAGTACAGAGGCATCAAAGATTAAAATAAGTATAAGCACAACTGATTTCAGTTTCAACAAAGACAAAAAAGGGCTGCCAGCAGTGATTTGAACATTAACAGTGGCAGAGCCTCACAGACAGGTCTAGGAAAAAAAGTTATAGAAAGAAGGAGCAACAATACAAAATGAGGATTTTAAATACCAAAAAGGACGAGAAGGTCTCAGGTATCTGAGAAAACAGGAAAGGGGGAGTTTTGGAAGATAGTTGCAGAGTTATAAAGATAATGAGATTTTAAAGATATTTTTCAACAGAAAGCAGTGAGCCAGTTGAAGAGTGATGTCATGATCTAGTTGACCAAAATGAAAATAACTTTTCTTTTTGGCTCCTAGATCGCTATTGTTTTATGTGGCAGGAACAAACATATCCAATTAGCATCCAGTAGTATGTTCAGATTTTTGTGGCACTCATCTTCAGTTGTGGTGGTCACCACTGTTGAAGGCTGCAGTGAGGTCAAGGAGAAGCAATGCAGATAAAGACCCAGCATGGGCATTCAGGAGGAGCCAATTTATAATCGGAAGTGTTGTCTCCGTATGGCATTAAGGTAGGAATCCAGACTAGAAAGACTCAAATAAATGTTTACTAGATAAGTGCAGAACATGCTTGGCTCAAAAATTTTTAAAAAAGTGTAAACAGAAAGGAGAGAATTTAAAATCAGTCAAATGTTGCACGAGAAGAGTTAAGAGGTGGCTCCTTCAGTGTACAAAGCTAAGACAGACTGAGGGCACAGAGTATATGTGAGGAATCAAAACTTAGGTAAATGAGCAGATAACGCGTGCAGGGAGAAAGAGCTCCACAAGTTAGAAGAAGGTAGAGGAGAAGGAGTACAAGACTGGGAATGGGGACGGCAGTAGGAAAAAGGAATTGGTTTGCCCATGACAAGATGCAAAAAAATATCAGGTTCAAAAAATTTGAAGATTGTGTCTGCTCTCCCTCCAGCGAAACGGATCTGGTGAATAATCTTGAACAACATCAATGTATTTCTTATATGGCCCAAAATCGCACAAGGAATGCCTCAATGGGCTTTAACAGGCCCTGTTTTTGATTGCCTAACCCCCAAACCCCAAGGCTTGACTCTCTAAGAGGAGAGAGAGGGTAGGAGCACACGCTGATACAGCGCATTGCCGCACCCACCACATGACAAACCAGCTCAGCATCCCAGGTTAGGACCTGAGTGCAGCCATGTAACGGGTGACACCTCAGTACCACACTAGTTCAGATGGAATGGAACCAATGTGAGGTTTTTTTTATTGTGGCTGGAGTGCCAATTCTGCCACCAACCCCCAGGTTTTTTCCCTGCAGGTTGGAGGGCCTACATGCAGGGCTGGATGCAGGATAACGTCATACCCAGGACGGAGTAACTGCAGGTTATGGGCCTTACTCAAAGGCCCAACGAAGTAGAGTCAGTTTTGGTGTTTACAGGGTTCAAACTGGCAACCTTCTGAGTGCCAATGCAAATCCCTAGCCACAGAGCCACCACTCTCTAAGAATTCAAGAAAAAAAAAAACTCAAGGAAAAACAATGGAAGAAACGTCGGGAAGGGTGATTCAGAGAGAGTGAGAGACGGAGAGAGAGGCACCCTTCCAGGTAGGTTGGAATGGATGTCAAAAAATGGGGTAAATACAACACAGAAACAGAACACAAGCAATCCTCCGAGTATAAAAATACCATTTATCTCCACGCCTAAGAAGGAGAGACACCACTCAGGGATGACACACAGTGTTTATTTAGCAAACAAAAGCTTGAGTGAAGTGTCATGTAGAAAAAAATCTGACAGAATTCAGGAAAGTGTTTTGTTACTTGTGGGAAGTGTAAATGTAAAAGAAGCTGGATACACTAGAAATAGATGTGTGAATAAGTTGTGTGCAAAGTTTAGCATATAAAAAATCTTAAATTTTGGTTTATCATTTGATGGTTGGTATTGGCAATCTAGCATAACTATTGACTGTACTTATTTCTATAGTTATAATGTGTTTTCCTTTTAATAAATAATGTTCTGATTTTTCTAATTTCAATTTTGAACATATTTTGTCATTTTGAATTAATCCTAGCTTTGTGATTATATTTTATTTTAGATTTATTGTATCAGGTTTGTCGGTGGTGCAGTGGTAGCGCTGCTGCCTCGCAGTTGGGGGACCTGGGTTCGCTTCCCGGTCCTCCCTGCGTGGAGTTTGCATGTTCTCCCCGTGTCTGCGTGGGTTTCCTCCGGGCGCTCCGGTTTCCTCCCACAGTCCAAAAACATGCAGGTTAGGTGGATTGGCGATTCTAAATTGGCCCTAGTGTGTGCTTGGTGTTTGTGTGTGTCCTGTGGTGGGTTGGTACCCTGCCTGGGATTGGTTCCTGCCTTGTGCCCTGTGTTGGCTGGAATTGGCTCCAGCAGACCCCTGTGTTCGGATTCAGCGGGTTGGAAAATGGATGGATGGATATCAGGTTTGTATTTTGTTGACGACTGTGGGCACTGCCATTTTGTGATGTTGGCAACTACTCCCATTGATATCACACGATGTCCACAAATACTGCATGAGTTGACAGTAAGACTACGCTATTTTTGATGCCATTTAAGATTTAAAATCTTGTGCATTCAAGTCTTTTGGATCTTGTTTAAAATTCTGTGTAGAAGCTAGCAATTAAAGTTGGTAACAGAGTTAAGACTTTTTTGCATGATTTTTTGGCTTCGGTTTTTTATTTACATATTAGGTATTGGTGACTTTTCGGTTTGCTAGGTTTCTGAACCCTGTTTGTCTCGGGTATTAAAAACCTTTCATCTCCTGTGTCACACACATGCGATTAGGAGGCAGTCAACAAGCCCGCAGGTGAGTGAAATATCATGAGGCAGAGGGTTAATCTGCGGTACTAATGCTTCTCTCTCTGTTTCTTCAGACAAAAAGAAGAATATTAACACATCTACCTTACTTCCGGCTTCAAAGATGGCCACCAAAACATCATCTGATGACATCACTTCTGGCTCCAAACTATGACGACAATTCCGGTCTCCAGACAATGACGTCACTTCCACCCATACATCACTTCCAGTCGCTTTTGATGACGTTGAATCCGTCTGCCAGTTTCAACGTCATTTCCTGCCAGCTCATTTCTGCCCACCATCTTTGTTTTGCATAAAAAGCCACCATTTGTAAATGCCGTGGTCATCTAATGTAAAAAGTATTTTGATCACCCTATTTTGACTATTCATTTTTCTTTTGTCCTGTGGACAATATACAGGGACGGTCCCCAACTCTTTTTCACTTGTGGAAGTTCTTTTTTCTATTACACCTGGCACTTGTTGCCACTTTGTCTGGAAGCATTTACACAAATTCAAGTGTTACTTTAGGAACAAAATTAGGCACTTAAATAACAAATTCCATGCAAAATATTGACGTGAACTTGCAACATATACTTTTATATAGTTTTCTAAACTGTATGTTTAAATTGCTGTCCAAATATTTAAATATATTCATTTGTAAATGATTGGCACAGCTGTTAATGAAGCTGCCACATAAATTCAACATCCTAGGTCTGAATCCAATGTGTGGTCGGTCTCTTTGTGGTGTTTACTCCAGGTGCTGCAGTTTTTCTTCTGTTTCAGCAATTTGTGTCCTGGTTGACAGATATGTGCAAGAGATGAACCTGTGATGGGATGGCACCCCAACCAGGGTGTCTGCCAGGATGGGATCCAGCACCCAGCAGCATATGTAATGCAAATTGTGCCAGTGTGGAGCTGATACTCTGTCTGCCTGGAGTAGGTTGCTAACTCGTACCCCATGTTTCCACAATGGCTCCAGACCCTTTAATGTTGTATTGTCATAAGTTTAGAAAATACAGTCACGCATCATATACAGTCATACTCGATTATGGCCGACCAAGTCAAGGATGGGGGCCATAGGAAAACAATAGACTAATAATGTTCTAGAAATTGCCAAAAACAAGGCACAGTAACAAATCTTTTATTATTATTGTTATTATTTCACAGGGTCTCATATGTTTTCTAACTCTTGGAGGGCTCTTTAAAGGTTTGTTTTGATCACTGCTGGTCCATGTGGCTAATGCATTCAGCCCATGCAACCTTCTCATATTACCAATGTTTCTCCACCTTTATGGTCCTGCAATCCAGTTTTGCCTTTTTAAGTTCACTGATGACCGACTAGCAGCAACTGCAAACTGCTCCCTTGATGAAACACTTAGAAAAAGGGAAGTGTATCTCATAGCTCGGCTGATTGCTTACTGTAGAAGACCCACTGTGACCCAATCACAAAACCACAACAGCAACCCACAACCCATTGGTGGCAAACTGGTTGAGAAAGACTGGCTTAGACGTCCCATCATGCCCCACTTGTGAAGTAAAAATAGGTAATCTGCGACTCACCGGGACCGAAACACTAGTTATATGGATCTGGGGTGGGGATGCCGAGGTTCAAAGATTGGCTTGTGCTACTCCATGCTGGCAGTTAAAAGATGCCTACCGGTGACCCACAGAGCTTCAATTGTAATAACGTGTGCACTTTGTGTCCAACATACAACCAAATGGCAAGTCCTAAATGGAGCCTTAAATTGGCACATGACCATAGGTAGAATTGAAAAATTAACCGTTTGTAACTTACTATAGTTAATAAATCATTTTCATTTTCACATATGTGGAGAGATTGCTTGAGTGTTTTTCCCCCTCTTGTACTTCTGGTAGCCACATCCCAAAGAGTACATCATGACTTGAGTGGTTAGCAATTGGACCGCCTCACATACAATGGTATTTCAGTGATGTTCACTTAATTATGGTGGCTGTGGAAATTTTATCTGATGTACGTTAATATTTCAATGTAAGCCAAATTTTAAATTCTGTACAAAACTAATGACAGGTTGAAATTAGCTTAGTAAGATATTCTTCTCTTTGTTTTTGTCATAACTGAATAATTCACTATAATTTTCTAAATCACAGAGCATCCCTTTGTTTTTTGAAACTCATTTTCAAATGGAACGTTAAATGTTTCTAGATGGAGTGTGTCTCTTCAGTCACTTGCAAGCTATCTTTATGAAAAGCATGGCTTAAAATACCGAAGTGTGTATTGTGTTTTGTGAAATATCATGTCATGAGATTATTTTCTGCATTGTCCACCTCTAGGTTAGTCTACAAAAAAAATGAATTATTGCAAAGAAGATGTTGACCAATTATAAACAGTACCATTTGTGAAGTAAACTACTCATTTTTAATCATTCCCAAATAATGCTGACTGAGTGTCTTCTGCTTTAGGTTTATATACCCCTGAGGTGCATGGCTATGCTTCTGCATTTATGCTTTGATATTAATAGTTTGGGAACAAATAACAAAGTCCACCCTTGTGTAAAATTACAAAGAGTGGGAGAGGGATAACTAGGCCACAAAGAATATTCTGTGGCTAAACAAATGATAAGAAATAATGTATATTAACTAAGACTAATGGAAAAGGAGGAGCATCACAGAGTTTTTTTGGAGAATTTATTAGCGTAGAATGTTTATCAGTAGTGATGTTTACAATTATGTTCAACGCATTTCACTTATTTAATAATATTACAATCGGACGAACGTGTGAAAGTTAGTAGTGTCATTCAGTGGCATTCTTGATTCTTAATTCTAATAATGGCTACACAAACCTGGGAAGGAGATGCAGTCAGAAGGGTCAGAGCCATCCTGAGAAGTTGAGAAGGAGGGCTGTATGTATGTATGTATGTGTGTATGAGAGTTGGACAGATAAGGACACACAGATCATCAATCACTTAAAGATCCAAACGTTTGTAAACCATCCCTCTGCTTAAGGCTATTAAACTGGGTGTATGGCTGCTGGTGATCTTGAGAAGGATCCTGGCTTGGACTGGCTTACACAGTTGGAGAAGCAAATGCAAATGGTGTTGTCTCTGACCCCAAGTGAGCCTGCAGAATGAATGAGCAAGGAAAGGATGCAGTAGAGAAACAGTCTTTAGAGCTATAAAAGATCAGACTGGTTGCCGCAGTGTTGGAGGGGAGACAAGGAAAGAGATGGCATGGAGTAAACCTCACGTGAAGGATCAAAGGAGAGACAATAAGTTTCACAATGTACAAGGCATCTCACCTGTTATGATAAAATATCAGACAAATAAAGCCATAACTAAAAAGGAACAATCTATTGTTATACAGTACAACCAACAAATGACAGTGTTAAAAATAGCTCAACATCAACATCAAGTACTCAACACCAAAAGCAGAAACACTAGAACATTAGAAAAATCTCAAGAACTACAGGCCATTCAGCCCAAACAAAATTCTATTAATTCGATCCACCTAATTCCTCCAAAATAACATTAGTGTTGAGTTTCGAAGGTTCTTAGTCACATTGAAGGTCTCTAAAGTCCTAATAGAACTGGATATTCATAAATCTCCTTTTTATTTCAGTGGATAAACTGCTAAATCATATTAAAGATATTCAATCAAAATGATTGATGACAATGATGAGGTGTACTTCAAAACAGCAAGATTTACAATTTCATGTATCCTTTCAATTGTTTGACACAAAAAAATCAATAAATCAATCAATCTCTTAAGGGGTAATATCGTTCACACCCCAAGGTAGAACTGAAACATTCAGGCTGCACATTCACACGCCTGAGCAAATCCATGATGAGAACACCACAGGGTCGAAGAACTTGCTAAAGCAACTGAGAGCCAGGAACAAAGAAAACTTCACATATTCCAAAAAGAAATACTTTTCTAGATTAAAACTGTATTGAGGATATCAAGAAAAACTGTAAAAATTTCATTCTGAAAACAAAGTTGAGTTTATTATAAAGATTTTAACAGTTTATTAAATTATTGAGGCAAGTTAATATTTATTTCATTTCTGTACAACAATGCCATGTCCTAGGTGATGGCAAGGGGGGAGAAATAGGGGGTGCCTGACTTTACCCTTAATGAAGAGATGCCATTGGACTCCTTGCTCATATCACCTACTTTATGTGGACTCTTTAATCAAGCCTCCAGAAATATTTACATATTTGCATACATTGCAGACATTTCTAACATAAAACTGAAAGTAAATTTTCAATTATTGGCTAGATTACCGACCAGAAATGAATGTGGCTGTTCATCTGCAATCCAAAGTCATTGCCAACAAAAATACCCCAAAGCACCTCAAAAACCACACAGATCCACAATATTCAGAAAACAGAGTAGGTCGTTCTGCTACACACGGTTCAAAAATAAATAGAAAACGAACCTGATTGAGTACTTTAATGCAGTAAATAATTAAAAAGAATAGAAGAAAAGACAACTGAAATGGAAGAAAGAGTAGAAATGGGGGTTGCCAACAAGACCTCAACCTATGATATTAGAATTAGATATGCAGTATTCGGCAGTACAAAAACTCCTGTAATACTTGTAGGATCCAAAGGTCTCCTTAACTCAGGCATGTTTAAGAAGCGACATCTTCAAAAAAGTGGCATCTTACTATCATTTTCCAGCAAGCCACTCCATTTGCATCCACTGTTTAAAAATATTTCTTAGTGTACGAATACTGCTCTAACAGTCCTAAGAGCTTTAATTTCTTAAAATGATGAAGAATTTATACATATTAGAAAATAGTAAGTTGTTGTAGTAATTTACCAAAAAGAAAACAATAAAAACTGTGTAGAGCAAGATTTGAATATTAACCCGATGTTAGTTTAGGTATCTACATAAGAGTGCCATAAATGCACTGGTGTCTCAACTTGTGTTGGTTCCTGCACTTCACTCATTTGTCTTGGGACAAATTCAAGCTCTGTGCAGCCTTGTGTAGTAATAAGTAGACTCAGAGAATGGATGATTGGATGGATGGATGGATGGATGGGTAAATTTCACCATTTTACATTCTTTTTAGTACTAGGGTGTTGTACCGTATTAGCCATGTAGATCTTCCCTGAAGAACAGGCCTGAGATGCCTCAAAAGCTTGCAAATTGTAATCTTTTTAGTTAGCCAATAAAAGCTGTCATTTTGCTTGACTTCTCACTACATTCTTTATGCATATAGAACATACTTTGCTCTTTTTCAAGTTGTTCTCTTTAACATAAATGTCAAAACATTTGACTGAACATGTGTTCACAAACAAAATTAACAAATGATCACCCTGGTGCTTATGGTCATGTATGCATATTCTCATATTCTGGTCAGAGCCAATTGCTCCATATGTCAGCTACAATGCCTTCAAGGAGTGGCCTCAGTGATCTTTGGAAGAGAGACGAGTGTTAGGACAAGACATTCAATGGCCTAAGACAATGCTTGCATGGAAAAGAGGAGGTGACATCTTCCATCAGAAGCAGTTGTGGATAATGTGTAAACTCTTTGACCGTGACAACCATGTACTGATTTAAGATAAAAGGAAAACACAACTTTGGACCACTTAATTGCTAATGTCAAAGTCAGGAAGGAGCAGGACGTTTAATCATCAACAGCCCATTGACAACTTCAAAAAAGCTTACTATGGTTGCACTATATTGTATAAACCTGTCATTACACCTTAAAATATAGTTGAAGGTAAAGTAGGGCAAAAAACCTAAGCAGTGATCTACAAAGCAGTGAAGTGAAGTGGAGAAGCATATGTATGACCTACAACCATATTAGGTTAACAGCTCCATGGAAAAGACTTTGAGAGTTCTCTTATAATGTTAGGAACATTGTCTTGACATAATTTACTTTCACCAATCCCTTAGAAGACAAGGTAAAGGCCATTGACTACAAAGCGATTCTAAGTGGTTACATGTATTCTGTGGTAGTAGAATCTTCCAAATGACGACACCCCTCGCACAGTTGATCAATAGAAGTACTTGGGGGTCCACATTAATGACAGACTGGACTGTTCTTGTGACACAGATGAACTACTGTATATAAGAAACAGCAGAGCAAACTATTCTTCCTTTAGACACTATTTTTGTTTAATGCGAGTAGTGACATTCTTCACATCTTCTATAACTCTATGATGGGTAATGTGATTTTCTTTGTTGTGGATTGCTGGGGTGGCAACATCACTTCAAGAGAGGCACACCCCGAATCAAGAAGCTAATTTAAAGGGCAAGCTCACTTATATGACATACTTTGGACCACCAGGAGATTGCAGTGAAGGTCAGGTCACGTCAGGTTGTGGAGCATGCACTGGTACAGCACGTTGTTGCACCTACCACACAATGAAACACCTCGGGATCCAGGCTGGCAACCCCCCTAGGCAGACATGCGATCCAGTCGCACCCTCTGGAAATGACCCTCTATCTGCTGCAACCAGGTGTTATGAGGGCTTCACCTTGGCCTGGTCCAGCCACTTAAGTCCTGCGAGTCGGATCACCCTCAGGGAATTGCGTCACATGGCCATAGTGATGTAACTGACGCTCCCTCAAGATGCAGGTAATGTGCCTCATTCGGGACTCCATGAGCAACCGCTCATACAACACAAAGTCAAACCAGCAGTACCCAAGGATTCTCTGAAGAGACATAGTACCGAAGGAGTCCAGTCAGACAACTAAAACAAAACTGAGTGCCATTATGAATAATGCAGCATCCGGCATTCATCATCCACAAGAGGGCTGGAATGTCCAATGAACAAAGGCAACAAGAAGCACAAAGAAAGAGGGATATAAGGGCTAGCATATTTGTTAATCAGAGGTTTCTTAATGCACAACGTAATCAAACCAGATGGACTAACCATTGTACACACTTTCACTAAATGGGCATTTACTGTACTTATAGAAGAAAACAATCAACAAGATGGTTAAAAAAAAAAAAACAAGAGCAGCAGCAAAAACCGTGACGTGCCTGACAAATGACTCTTTGTTATGCAAATCTTTTAGAAAAAAAAAATCCAAAGCTTCCCATTACCTTTATTTTGCATATATTTTGTGAATCTGTTTTTATTTTCGTAATTGGAACACAAAGCCTATCCTAGCAGCATTTTGGTCTGAATGTAAGAGTCATTTTGTGGAAATTCATGGAGCATCAACACTAAAATTATCAAGGTTTCACTATTTAAAGAAATATCATACTGTACAGTTTCAAAGTACTTTTAGATTAACAGGCCAGAAGCACAATTATCTTGAATGGTTTCACAGGAAGACCAGGAAACAATGGCGCAAGCTGAATGCAATTCAATACAAAAACCAAAGCATCAGAAAACAAACATGTCTATTAAAATTGACTAATTTACCAACAAAAAAATAAAGCATCTGATCTTCATGAAAACCTTCTTTTTATGGCATTGTTTGTGTACATGAAGTGTGTTCACCACTCCACCCCACTCAATGAGGACAGGTCCAAGGTAAGCTGCATGTTGTTGTCCACTACCTGCCTTAAAACATGCAGTAGCTTAGACTCACACCCCCTCATCATTATGGCAACACAGAACCATCCCGTTCCATTATTCTTTTCTTGCTGACAGTCATGCATGAAATGAATACATCAGCCTCTATGTATATGAAGTTAATATGAAGTGGATGCAAAAATATAACTTTGACACACATTCAGTCCATCACACTTGTTTGGTAAACTGATAGCTACGTTATGCCAAAATCACAAATTGATACCTAATGTGAAATATTTTTGCTGTGACTGGTCGATTCCACATCTTCTTGGATGGCATTGACATTGTCACTGAAATAACAGTCAAAAGTCTGGGTAAGGCCTTTGACTGCAGTCTCAGAGATATAGCTGCTGTCAAGATGACAATCCATGAGCTTGATGCTTGGCTTACCAGTATGGACAAGCTAGGACTGCCTGGCTGATTCAACTCCTGGACCTACCTGCATGGTGTCCTGTTCTGAATCCTTTAGCCTCTACTGGTTTATGAAGTGCCCATAACAACAGTTGAAGTGTTGTGTTGGAGAGGATGATTAGCAGCTACTGTACTTCTGCTGGTGGCGAGATCTCCCACATAGCCTCAGCAGTGCAGTGCTGTACAGGAGTAATATGATGCTACAGTTTCCATTCATAAGTTTAAAATCTCTGGTAAAAGGGAATCCCTGCAGTATAGAGACAACACAGACCACAAATTTTCAACAGAAGATGTCAAGGTTTGGACAGGCTGGAGGGCCCTCAATGAGTAAGAGATGGCATAAGGCAGGGGTGTCCAACTCCAGTCCTGGTGGGCCGCAGTGGCTGTAGGTTTTCATTCTAACTATCTTCTTAATTAGTGAGCCGTTTTTGCTGCTGATTAACTTGTTTTGCCTTAGTTGTAATTGATGTGACTCAGACTCCTTTTTTGTTTCTTTTTCCTTATTGAGCAGCCAAACAATAATGAGACATAAAACAAACCACCACATGACCAGATAACCTGAAAATAAAGATAGGTGAAAAGTCTCGGTCATGTTGGTCTGATCAGGTCACCAAAACATCTTGATGGTGGTCATAGAAAAAATAGAAAATCAAGTCTGCTGTGGCAGAATGAGAGCAGCAACAAGTCATGATGTTCAATAACGGCTTTAATTAACAGCAAGAATTGGATTCTCATTAAGAAACTAGTTGGAGTGAAATTGGCTGGAGTTTGACGTTCCAATTTAGCTGGTCATCTGTTGGCTCGATTCACATCTCATTTCTGTTTGGCTGCCTTATAATGAAGAAACAAATCAATTTAGAGAACTGAATCCTTAAATACAGGGCTATACAGGGAAAAGGAGTTAATTAAAAGTAAAAACTGCTCGCTGGTTAGGAAAAGGGTTAGAATGAAAACCTGCAGCCACTGCAGTCCACCAGGAACAGAGTTGGACACCCCTGGCATAGGGCACTAGTGGGAATGGTGCTAAATGGATGAGCGGGTCTAGTTAGCCACCCCAAACCCTGATACATAAGAGTCATGGCAAAGAAAGGTACCACCTTGTACAGAAGTAGGTGCAAATAGGCATGGAAGAGAAGCATACCGGCAGAATGGTGGGATGAAGACAACAGGGGCATGGACAAGGTGGGAAAGCAGACTGAAATGGAAGATGTCATGGTCTCAAATATAGCAGGTAGAATCCCAGTACATAAAATTCTTGGTCCAGGCCGTCTATGATGTCATACCTAGCCCACCAAACCACATTTGGAGGAACAGTGAGACACCATCTTGCTACCTCTGTTCCAGGAAAAGAACACATCCCTAGCAGCTGTACAAAGGACGTAAGAGAAAGATACTGCTGGAAACCTGACCAAGTGCTGAAAGCAATGGTATCTCCTCAGCCATCATTGCCAGCAAAGACCACCGCCCTCTAAGAAAGCACATTGTTTTTGTGAAAGCTTGAGAGCAGCCCCATTCATTGCCCAAAACATTGGCAGGTCTACACACTACTACAAAAGACTGGCAGCTAAAGGCTGACTTGGGCAAGCATCTGAAATACCAGTCCAACATAGCAACAACATCACTGATACCTGATGTAGTCATCCTATCAATGGCTTCAAAGCAATTGGTCATGACAGAATTAGCAGTACCCTGGAGGATCATATGGAAGAGGCATATGAGAGGAAGCTTACTAAGTACCAGAAACTATTGGAGCAGTGCTGGAGGCAGGACTGCCACACTCAATACCAGCTGGTCCTGGTTGCAGACCACTCACCCTACAAAGTATACTCACTGCTTGGTATCACTGGAGTTGCAAAGGTGGAACATCTTCCAAACAGTCATAGAGGCTGCCAAAAGTGTATCTAGATGACTTTGGTTCAGGAAGAGTGATTTGTGGACTAACGCTACTGGGACACAAATCGAGCCTGATAAACCCTGGCTGGGTCACCTGGGTAAGGTTGCCTGATGTTGAAAGACTCAAAACACCCAATGAAACCAGGGTACACCACTAATGATGCATTCCATGTATCAGCACATCATATTTGGCAAAGAATATAAAACATGACAAAATGCAAATGTACCATAGAACTTTTCATACAGTATTCAGAGTCTTTCATAGGGTTACAATTTAAAGAAAACTCTCAAATATGGAAAGAAAAGAAT
Source organism: Erpetoichthys calabaricus (assembly GCF_900747795.2). Lineage (NCBI taxonomy): Eukaryota > Metazoa > Chordata > Cladistia > Polypteriformes > Polypteridae > Erpetoichthys > Erpetoichthys calabaricus. The sequence continues at coordinate 209,829,709 of NC_041397.2, read as the reverse complement.
AAGGAACAAGACAAAATACATGTGTTTGAATGAGAGGGAGTTCAGTGGAATGGTGAGGATGCAGGGAGTAGAATTGGCGAAGGTGGAGGAGTTTAAATACTTGGGATCAGCAGTACATAGTAATGGGGATTGTGGAAAAGAGGTGAAAAAGAGAGTGCAGGCAGGGTGGAACAGGTGGAGAAGAATGTCAGGAGTAATTTGTGACAGATGGATATCAGCCAGAGTGAAAGGAAAGGTCTACAGGACGGTAGTGAGACCAACTTTGTTATTATGGGTTGGAGATGGTGGCACTGACCAGAAAGCAGGAGACAGAGCTGGAGGTAGCAGAGTTAAAGATGATAAGATTTGCACTGGGTGTGACGAGGATGGATAGGATTAGAAATGAGTACATTAGAGGGTCAGCTAAAGTTGGACGATTGAGAGACAAAGTCAGAGAGGCGAGATTGCATTGGTTTGGACAAGTGCAGAGGAGAGATGCTGAGTATATTGGGAGAAGGATGCTAAGGATAGAGCTGCCAGGGAAGAGAAAAAGAGGAAGGCCTAAGTGAAGGTTTATGGATGTGTTGAGAGAGGACATGCAGGTGATGGGTGTAACAGAACAAGATGCAGAGGACAGAAAGATATGGAAGAAGATGATCCGCAGTGGCAACCCCTAACGGGAGCAGCCAAAAGAAGAAGACGAAAAAGAAGATGAAGCAATACAAATGGAAAAAGGGGGCCAGCACCTTCAGAGCATGGACTCTTAACTATGATGGAAGAAGACAGACATTGTAACTTCCATGGAGAAAGTCCTTGTGAATCTGTCATAGACTTTCTTAGTATGTGATCACAGAGATATTCACAAACAGACGGAAAGCATCAGACTGTTGTTCTTCCTGGCTGAAGCTACTGCTGAACATTGCAATGTGTTCTGTTCCATTTCAGATCAGTGATAACAATTGAGGAGTAAACTCAGCAGGACATGCTGTGATCTGGCTCATTTTTAAATTCAAGATGTTAAATTATTATTTCTTTTGATAAGGCATGGCTTCAAAAGACTAGCTTTGAATCATATGGTGGTCATTGTCCATATGGATTCCACTGATCATCCAATGTTTCCAACTTAAACATGCAAGTGCAGTTAATTTTAAGAGTAGGTATTGTTGTAGTATTGTCACATGTACAGAGTACATATTTGAATGTCCAACCAACTCAAAGCATGTCACCATTCTACAGTGCCATGATATACAGAAGAATGTATTAAAAGATCTAACTCCATTTTATTTAATAGAATAAACAAATCAGCTTTCCTGGTGTACCCCTTACCCCCTTTGCATGTCTTTTTTAGTGGCAGTCTCAATTGAGGACTATAAATTGGGCTGGCAAGTGTTAGCTGAGGTGTCATGGTTTCTTCTGAAGGATTGCCACCCTATCCATGGTTTGTTTCTACCTTGCACCCAGTTTTGCAGTAAAAAAAAAAAAACACTCAACCGAATTAAACAGGTTCAAAATAGAATTAAATGGGTGAAATTACAGCATCGTCATTATACAATTTTAATTTGTTACTGCCATTTTTCTTTCTTTAGTTATGCCACTCCCTGACTGTATGACTTAATGCACTCTTTCTGTAAATCGTGCTTTAAAATTAACTTTTGGCTAGGTAAGAGACTGTATAAATTAAAGAAGCACTGACTGAAATTATATAGCAACAAACTTTCTGTTGTGAAAATGTATCTTGACTGTAATTGATTTTTGCACTCAAGATGCAGGTCAAGCCAGATCATTCTAGGATGAAAGTCTGTTTGCGAAGACTTCAACACGATAAGCGAAACAGCATACTAGCACAAAAAATAGCACTCATGTACTTCAAGAACTGAAAGCCTACTGAAGTAGGCCAAAATTATACTTGACCTTTATGGGAAATACTAAAAGCTTTTCAAGCAGCAAGACAGCATCTTAAATAAACCTTTCAATTGAGGTATTAAGTACTTATGCATTTAACTTTCATGATTCACACAAAATAAACCACCTAAGGCCATAAGGGGGATTACTGTGTGTCAGCAGTAAAAAATATATATATTTGTGTTACCTAGAAAGTATATCTTATCTTAGTGAATAAAAAAAATGAAAAGAAGGTCAAGAACAAGTTCAGTAACCCAAGAAAGGACCAGAGAGAGGTCTTGCCTTGGAGCTAACGTTCACATTATATCACTGATCCAAGGCCATGATCTTTATTTCAGAAGCTGACCATTCATCTGGATCAGACTTGGTCTGCGTTCCCTTCACAATGTTTTCAAGATGTCTATTGACACCAGCAGAGTGTCCTGTGGTGCTGATATTTTGGCCAATATTGAGAATTTGTCCTGCTTCAAAATGTCTAGTATTGCCCAAAAAGAAATTTCTTAACACAGGGCTACTCAACTCGGTTACTGGAGAGCCACAGTGGCTGAAGATTTTTACTGTAATTGGTCACAAACATTTTGTGCATAATGCTTACATATATAAGACTTAAGCAATACAAGATTTTTGTTGTTTTTATTTAATAATAGCATTATTTAGTTTTAATATCATGACACCATTTTGTTTTCCATTTACTTTCATATGCTTTGCCGTTTTGTATTAATTATCTACCGTTAAGATGGCTGGTTGCTAATCATTAACCAAAGTCAAAGCGATGTGCAATGTTATGCACATTAAATAACCTACAATGAATTTTCACAGCTACTAACTGTAGTTAGGGAAAGGATTGATACTTACTGTGACGGTCACAGATACTGTATGTAGCAAAAAAAATAATTGAAGCACCAACCGGGCGAACCCTGTTTAAAAAAAAATGTAGGCACAAAAATTAAACTGTGAATTTCACAAACAAAGGTTTTGCTGCCTAAATGTCTCTCATCTCAAGCCAGAATCTCATGGAGCTCCGTCACACAGAATGCCTTTGTTCCAAAATATGACCTCCTTCCAGCTGTTGGTCAGAATATATACCTCCACACCTGGGAGGGGTGGGTCTTAGTTCAGGAGCCAAGGCGGGGCTAGACCTTGGCACTATGGGTAAAAAGAGAGAAGCTGTTAGCGGCAGCAGTCCCTCCTGTCTAGTGGTGGCATCACTTGCTCTAACAGAGCCCTTAATATGCCCCCTAAGCGTACATGCGTGACATTACATGAGGACCTTGACATTAGGGATATGTTAGTTTGCTTTGACAGCAAACTACTGTGCTCATTTTCAATAAAGGTGTTCTGCTTTTCTGCTTAATCACCATTAAAAAAATTAAATAAACTGAGACCCAGTAATTTTATCATTTACTATTGTGACATGTGTAAAGGACGTGCCAGCCACCCAACCCGACACAGACAGATGCAGGAGCCACACTTATAAAAACACAAATGTTTTTATTTTTCTTCACCTTGTGGGAAACGTCTTCCCCGTTTCCCACAGGCACAACACAGTCCCACTAAGCACAACAGCACACAATACTTTTCTTTTCCTCTCTCCCTCTCTTTCTCCTCCACTCCTCCTTGGCAAGCATTGTCTCCCTCCTCTTGACTCTGGCTCACAGAGTGGTGGCTGCCAGCTCCTTTTATAGCGCACCCGGAAGTGCACCAGGTGCTTGATGACCTATTTCTGGCAGCATTTTCAGGGGTGGAGGAAGAGCTGCTCTGTAGGGCTCAGCAGCAGCTACAGCACCCCCATGGATCCCAACAGGGCTGCACCAAACTCCAAATCCCATGAAGCCCTGCAGGAGTCCTAGGCACTGCTGCAACCCAGGGGAGGTTATGCTCTGGATAGGCTCCCAGCGTGGAGGCGTCCCAGCCAGGCAAGGGTGCTACACTATATAGAAAGTATCTGAGAGGTCACTGAACGGTGTTTTGTTTTTTGTTTCAGGGTGGGTTTGCACATACAATAAGCGGTAATTACACAGGATGGTTTTGCTAGTGAAGGTCTAAATTGTGTTGTTTCATGGGATGGTAAGTTAATTATCGGCCTGCGGGCTATGTACCTTGGATACACATTGTGAGGCCCCTGTCTACAAAACAATCGGTGTGCAGAATTAGGCCCATGATGTTTTCAGAAGTAGCTTTTCCACTCTTGCGTAACCACTCAAATCATGTAATAAATGAGAACAGTTTTTAATAAAAATTTTTGGCAAACCTAAAGAATTCCACTAAGTAGATAGAACTGGCAGGTCTTCTCTTTGAGAGAACAAACTTGCTTGCGTGGAGGCATAGAAGTCAGTAAGGTAAGCCCAGAAGGAGTTGTTGGCTCCTCAGTGGTGGAACGAACTTCCTCTTGCTGTACGAACAGCGGAGACCCTCACTGTCTTCAAACGTCGTCTGAAGACACACTTCTTTAAACAGCACTTGGGGGACTAAAGTCCCCATACTCTTTTCTACCCTTTTCTCAAAAAAAAAAATAAAAAAAAATTTTGTACTAACAACTTACTATTTTCTTCTAGCATGGTTTTGTGTACAACTTGGTCAGCGGTAACTTGTTTAATGACAGTAGATTTAATCCTAGCCTTAAAGACTGAAGAACAGTCGTAGATTACTAAGCACTGTTGTAAGTCGCTCTGGATAAGAGCGTCTGCTAAATGATGTAAATGTAAATGATGTAAATGTAAATGTAAATGTTATATGCTCCTCCACTAGGCCTGTGCCGTTGGATTCTTGACAGTTGCTCTTAATTCCTTGATTAGATAGTAAATCATAATAATTTCTCTTCACTATACTGTGTACAATGTTAATCAGTTAAGAATGAACAGAGTCCTGTGTAGACATCTTGGTACTCTGTTCCTTCATACTGGTGATAAACACCACTGTATGTCAAGAGGTGTGAATGTAACCAGCATCCATATTTTGTGCCTCATAAATTTATTCTCTTACGTAGATATTTATGTACATATATTTTTTTATGCTTTTCCAATTTTTGTTATTTCTGTCGCATTTTCTTTTTACTAGTTAATTATATTGTCTCTTTAAGGTTGCATGCATTCCTTGTGCTTTGTGGGTGGTTCCCTAAGAGGCAGGACCACCCTGATGTCCTAGCTGCTGGGTCTCCTCCTTTTATTCAAGCCAGTAGCAGGATTCAGCATCCAAGCATTTTGTTTTGTGGAGTCAAGAGTATTATCATTTGTTATTGAATTTTCTGTTTTTTATTTTTATTCTCTCTCTCAGTTTTAAGGAATCTGTTTCTGGATTACGTACTATGACTTTGTTATTTAGGAGTGTCTTTCAGGCAGTGTCTTTTTGCCTCTTTTGTTTTTGTTAATAAATCCTTCTGTTTAGGATGGTCATTTTGAAGCCTTTTTGTTCACAAGCTAAGATATAGAGTGATCCTCCTACTTGTGGAGCTTTCTGATATATTTGTTGGACTGGTTAGTTTGTCTGGAAGGATTAAATCCCTTTTGGGTGTGCTAGGCCGGAGGCAGGCCAGTCGGAGCTGGGATTAGGCCCCATTGGGGTGAGGCCTTTCTATATAGGCAAAGTTGGCCTGGCCTGGTCAGTAAAGCCTTTTAGTGAAGCCTTTTGGAAGCTGTACATTCCTTATTTACCATGTTTGTGTCTCCAATGCACAAAGATTCTTTATCAATCCACCTCTTCTACCTTTCTCTGGACTTAATTCTTCCTCTGTCTGGAACAGAAGGATCTGGAAATGTTAGAACAGAGGTATGCAGTTTATGCCTTATCAGTTACTGAGCTGAACTATGTTCATTATGCTTTATTGGTGTTCTGTAAGGCCCAGGATCTGCTTAACACTGCGTGACAAGTGTGCTTGAGGATGCTGCTTCTGTGCAAGCAGTGTACTGACTATACATGCGCGCATACTTTAAGTAAATGTGGAGGATTTCACCAGGTGGCAGTGTGAGGAAACATACGGTTTCATTGTGTTGTGAGTCGAGGGAAGACAAATGTTAAAGAGACACAGAAGATAGTATGCTAGACCTTTAAATGTATTGTGGGAATATGCAGCACTTGTGTTGCCTATGCGAGAAATGGATAAGGAAAAGCACCGTGAATACATTCGCATGTCAGCACTCAAGTTTGATGATTTGCTTCACCGTATCAAACCATTCCTCAAACATCAAAGCTCACACATTGATCCTATTGGAGCTGCAATGTGGCTTGCCGTCTCACTGTGTTATCATGCAACGGCCGAATCCTCACCTCTTTTTTCAGACATTTTCTGTTTTGCATTGGCACATCTGTCTTGAATTTGCTTCCATTTTGTATTTCATGTTTCCACATCCACTTTCAAAGAGCTGGCGATTTGTTACCAGCTGTTCTGACAGGTGTGTCTGTCACTATGGAGATGTTGATAGTAAGACATGATATTGACATCATGTACTAAGTTGAACACACTATGCCTCCGTAAATTTTTGCTGGTACTGCAAGTCGCACATGCGTCCCATTACTTTCTGACGATGTGCTCAGAGGATGCGTCAAAAGAGAACTGGGAACGCATGGCAGTCATGATTTGTTTGAACATCAAGTATAAATCCAGCTTAAGTCAACTTTGCTCAGCAGAGATCTGTCGATTTTATTTTTTCTAAGTTACTCATGGCCTGCTGTTTCATTTTTATCACTCTGGGGAAATTTAGTACAACTAGTCTCATGCTTGAATGGAGGTGGGCTGCAGTGACCTCCTAAAAACTTCAGTAGAGTTCTGGGTATACCGTGTTCAGAAAACATGCATTTTGAGTGTGGGATGTGGAAGTGAACAGTTCTATTTCTACATACCTGTAGAAGAAGAGGTAACCAGTAACAATTTATTAATATAAATAAGTTTGTTCCTAAACTGTCTGTCAATTTACTAGGTATCAGCGGTTCATGTTTGTTTGTTCTTTTTGACACACGTCTCCTACTTAGAACTAACTCAGATAACTAGCTGCCTTAGCCACCAAAAAGTCAATGCCATTTTCTGCACTCACAGTGAATTCATCAAGTATTCAAACTCCGTCACTTTCTGTTCATTTTGTTGTGTTGTAGATTTCATTTTAAATTGATAAATTTGCAATTTGTGCCCATCAGTCTACACTCAGTAATGACCAAGAGAAAAACTTGTTTTCAGAAAGGTTTGCAAATTTACTAAAAATCAAAAACTGAAACCTCTCATTTATATAAGTACTAGCTAAAATAAGTAACCCTAACCAGGGAGGAAAACAAAGTTTTTGGGTTTTTTTAATTGTTTGAGAAAAATATAATTTAAAAAAACCACAACTTGACAGATTCATTTTTGTTTGTTTGCAGAATTTTTGAAGACAGAAAAAACGTCAATTAAATTATTATTATTATTGTTGGATTGACTTAATTCTATTACCACTACTACTAATGCAAGATGAACATATAGTTAACAAAAACAAATATTAAATGACAAACAAATAATACTACAGATTCTTCATGATAAAACTGTCAGTTGCTTTTTACAAAGCACACCAGAAACATTTCGAGCGTCAACTGGATGATAACGTACATATAAGACCACAAGATTGTTACAGTCTGCTTTATACTGTATATAAGATTGTGGCTAATTGTTGGAGAAGTGTTCACTGGAAGGTGCTTTGTCCAATAAAAAATCTTTACTGTATTTGTATTCTTATACTGTAGACTGTACTGCTGTGTCTGGGGCTCTCTGGCGCCCCCTTGTGGTTACTAAGTGTCAACTGGATGATAACATACATACAGGACCACAAGCTTGTTACAGTCTGCTTTATATACTGTATAACAAGTAAGCCCGCGATTCTCTAGAGAATCATAAATCCAAGAATCGGTGGGAAGCCGTTGTGTGATGAAATATCATGGAGGGTGAGTGCGTCCTGGGACAGTTCATTTCAACGCGCTTCTGTTATTGTCTTTCTTCATGCAGTCTCGTTTTTGGTTTTTTTATGGCTGTGTCGTCATATATGCGGTGGTGTGGGTGGTCGCGTCCGGATGGCTGTAGAACCTGGCGTGCACGCTTTACCTCAGGTTTAGTTCACAGGTCATAGGCATGGTAAAGTCCGTTATGTGATTCAAACATGCCACACAGACTGCTGGCACATACAAACTACTGACTCTGGGAGGCCGCTGCGTTTGACTGTGGGTTGTGGTGTTTGGGCGCCACCTACTGACTCTGGGAAGCCGCTGTGTTTGAGTACGTATGCGCCTCGGTGGGAAGCCGCTGCATGATGAAATATCATGGAGGGTGGGTGCATCCTGGGACAGTTCATTTCAACGCGCTTCTGTTATTGTCTTTCTTCATGCAGTCCGTTATGTGATTCAAACATGCCACACAGACTGCTGGCACATACATACTACTGACTCTGGGAGGCCGCTGCGTTTGACTCTGGGGCGCCGCGGCTGGCACATAAATACTACTGACTCTGGGAGGCCGCTGCATTTGACTGTGGGTTGTGGTGTTTGGGCGTCGCCTACTGACTCTGAGAAGCCGCTGCGTTTGACTCTGGGGCGCCGCGGCGTAGTGCGCATGCGTTTCGATGCGTCCGTGCATAAATTAAAACTGTGGTTTAGTAATATAGATATTCAAACCTTTTGCTATCCTTGAGATCTGCCTAGAACTGGATTGAAGTCCACCTATGGCAAAATGAATTGACTTGACAACGTTTAGAAAGGCACATAAATGTGCATATGAGGTCCCACAATTCACACTGCATGTCAGAACAACAATCAGGCCATGAAGTCTGAAGAACTCCTTGCAAACCTTAACAATCAAATTGTGGTGAGACATTCATCAAGGCAAAGCTATGAAATGATTTGTAAAATTTTGAGAGTTCCCAGGAGCATGCTGGTCCCAATAATTGTGAAATGGAAGAAGTGTGAAGCACCACAGCTCGTCCTAGAGTTGGCCATCTGGCCAAACTCATTAACTGGGCAAGAAACACCTTGGCCATGGAGTTTGCCAAGAACCCAGTGATCACAGTAACAGAGCTTCAGAAGTCCTCTGTTGAAATGGGAAAACCTGTCAGAAGGATGACCATCTCAGCAGCCCTCCATCGGTCCGGTGCTTGGACTCGGACACCATGACAAAAAAGATTTTCTGGTCTGAAACAAAAACTGAACACATTGGGCAGAAGTGATGTCCCTATGGTGGTGGTAGCATCATGCTATGGGGATGCTCCTCAGAGGCAGGGACAGACAGACTAGTGAGAATTAACAGAAGGATGAATGCAGAGAAATACAAAGTGGTCCTACATGAAAACCCGCTTCAGACTGTGACAGTTCACCATTGAGCACAACAATAACCCGAGAAGCCTCTGACTGCTCCTGAGTGGCTCAGCTAAAGTCCAGACGTAAACCCAGTACAACATCTGTGGAGAGACCTGAAAATGGTAGTTTACAGATGCTTCCCACGCAATCTAATTGAGGTTGAGAGGATCTGCAAAGAAGAATGGGATAAACGGCCCAAATACAGGTGTGCAACGCTGGTAGAAACTTAAACAAGAAGCCGTGAAGTTGTAATTGCTGCTTAAGGGGTTTCTACAAAGTACTGAATTAAGGCTCTGAATACTTATACAAATAGGAGATTTCAGTTTTTGATTTTTAATATATTTGAAAACCTTTGTGAAAACATGTTTTCACTTTGTCATGATGGATTATTGAGTGTTGATGGATGGAGATGATTGACAAATATATTCATTTCAAACTACTGTAAAGTGTGCAAAAAGTGAAGGGGTCTGAATACTTTGAATTCACTGTAGGTACATTTTGGTATATCTTATGAACAAAGTTTGCCATGACTTACGGCATTGTGCCTCATTAAAGAAGTTAGTCATGCACCATTTGCATGGCTCTTGTTGACTCATTGTGTTTTAGACCACCCTAACGTTTGTGATACGTACAGAAAACGGTTACTATATTGCTATCAGTTTAGGGTCAATACTGTTGGCTCAGTTTCTCTAAGTTTAATTAAATAACTGGTACATAACAATATCCTTTTAAGGACCGAGTTGGTGTCACAAGTTTACCTCATACATCCATTTGGTTTCTGCTTGACCCCAAATCTTTTTTTACTGGATTGCAAGATGGAGTGTCAGCTGTTAAAAGAAGTGTTGGCCGGAACAGATAGATAGATAGATAGATAGATAGATAGATAGATAGATAGATAGATAGATAGATAGATAGATAGATAGATAGATAGATACTTTATTAATCCCAATGGGAAATTCACATATGTGGCGTTCTATAAGAGGACCTCATCTGTTGCTTTCCTCCATGTTCAATGTAAAGCCAGGTTTCACCTCCACACCAGGATATCAGGCCTATTATACACTGATCTTTTTCTGTTACAAATGCTCTGGCATTGAACCAATTCCAAAAGAAAAAATTAACATGATGTACTGTACTTAGATGTACTTATCCAAGTCTAGTGTCTATCAAAAGGTCACATTTGCACTAAATTTGATTAACGCTTGGCACCACGCCATGAGAGTACTCTAGGAACGTACTCCTGTCTGCACGCTCCCATAAACACAAACATATGGGATCGGAGGGAAGATGGACAGAAGACTCTGCAAAGTTTTTCTGAATTTGTAACCATCTTCACTCCACTTTACAGCATTTTCCCTTGGCATACCGTTACTGTTATTAGTGTACCCCCCCACCCCACCCCCCCCACCCCCCGGCCCCAGCACCAGCACCAGCTCTTGTGACTGATGAAGACCATCTTATGTTGCACATCTTAAGTTCTGCTCCTGCATCAGTTCTGAAGTGTTGCTTTGCATTTGTGATCAGAATTTGAAGGTAAGGGAGTTCGACTTACCAATCATGCAACAGGAGAGTTATGATGTGTTGTATGTAGGTTAACAAATGCCAGTAGGAATTTCAGTGTGCTTTGTACCCATGACAATAAAGACACTATAAACCAGTACATTTATAAACTTTAACAATCCTTTGATGCTCGTTTCTCTAAATTTGAGCCTAGTGAAAAGCCTTTTTCTCTTTGTGGTGTCATTTGCACGTTTTCCCAAATGATAACATTTTGCCACAGCATCCTCTTTCGCTGTATTTCAACAATTTGGTTGAACATGGGTATCGAGCGCACTATGCTGTTTTACCAGACTTGGGACATGCTTATCAAAGTGTTCTGATCTCAGTGATCCTTTTGTTAAAATTCTGAGAATTTTTCCATCAAAACCATCACTGCCCATCACTCAGAATCCTTGGACTGTCTCACTTGTCACTGCCATCTCCGAAGTTCCAGCCTCTCAGTGTTGTATTTTTTTTTAATTTCACAACAAACCAGCCTCCACCATGCAAAGCTCTGTACTTGTGGTTTTCAGATACGAATGTGTGGCAAACAGTGGCGTAGCTAACTTGCTGAAGGCCCCTGTGCCTGAGTTGGGCCCGAGTTGGGCCCCTCCTGTTAAGCATAACTGCTTGATCTAGGGGCCGGCTGGGCAGTGGCATCTGTGACCGCGTCACTATCAGCTCACACGTTGGTGACAAACAAACCGGCACTATAAATCGATTTTGTAATAACTTTTTTTAAATCGCTTTATTACAGACACTGTAAGTTAGCAAAAATAAAATAAATTGTGGGAATGGAATGTAAGAGTTTGGGTAGTAGTAGTAGTAGTAGTACATAAATATATGAAAGATGTGGACCTGCTTACTTTTCCAAGACAACTTTGTGAAGGAAGATGATTAAAATGTAAGATAGAAAGTAGAAACTGTTCTGTGCTATATTTCAATTTGTAACAAATTAAAATGACAACACCGGCTGACAGGATACTACTACACAATTGCCCTGTTTTACACAAGTTCTGAGAAAATGGAAATCATAAAATCAGGTGTCAATGGTTCCAAGAAATTTGCCTTGTGGGTAGGAAATTGCATTGTCATATACATTGCTTGTTTGCCTTCAGTAGTTTCTCCATTTTTAACAGTTTTAGCAGATAGCACCTGATCTGAAGCCGTTGTATCGCTACTTCTAGACTCGGTAGTTGAAACCGTTTCACTCACTGCATAACCTGCTTGCGGCTGTTGTGACGATTTACCAGCATCAGCATTCTCAGCTACTACTGCTGGCCCTTACCGGATTTCTACCTTTCTCAAAACTGAGCAAGTTTAGCATTTTTCAATTCCTGTTGCAGGCGTGCCTTACATTTAGCAGTACCACTCTTTGCTGGATCCACTGCTACTGGCTGACATGGTGTTGTATGGCGAGAGTATAAAAAGCATCAAACTGTTAAAATATTTGGTGTTTGATGACTAACGGGGACCATAACGTAACAACAGGATCACTATGATTTACTGTTTGAACTTCGAAAACTGTCAACATCAAAGTACCAAAGTAACAATTATTTATAATAATAACGTATATTTACATTATTTGTGTGATGTCCTTCAATACTTCTTCTGTTCATGTCTGCTATGGCACGCCAAAAGTCTCCAAATTTGGGAATGTGCACTTCTCTGTAAGGTGGACAAGGCCATGTAGTGCCTGCGATTAGGCTCTAGGCTTCGAACTCTCAAAGTCTAAATGTGTGTCAACTGTAGGCCTGCCGAATACATATTATCATTATGGATTGGATTGGATTTGCCAGGTGATGGTGCAAACATGCCACTGAAACTGTGAATTATTAATGCAATGAACTGTGCGAGTGATTTAAGTTATTAAAAAAAAATTTTTAATCTATGCGGCCCCAAGTGGGCCCCCCAAGCTCGTAGGCCCTTGTGCTTTGCACAATCTGCACAATGCATTGCTACGCCATAGGTGGCAAATTAATTCACACTTGTATGAGACTGATTCACACTCTGGTTCAAACTTACCTGGAAATCACACTTCTCTTGGTTTGTCATGCACCATTTTCACAACTGCATAACGTTATCACATGTCACCTTTTAAACGGTGTCCAATTCATTAGTTTAGTCTTTCATACAATACAGTTGTCTGTATCCCTTGGTTTTCATCAGATGATTCAAAAGATAAAACCCCAGGCATTTTCAGACCCATTGCCTGTTTTCCAGCGATTTGTTAAGTTGAACGGCTCTGGAGATTAAAATATAAAATGTAGCAATTTAGGAGGGAGCGTTCTGTCCTGTTGCAATATGACATACATCCATTATGGCTTAGCTTCTGTGGCTTCTCTCCACTGGATTATCTGGCTTTCAGGCCTACAATCATCCCACTGCTAACACCATGCTGCATTTACTGTCGTGTCAACAAATTCTTCAGCTTGTTCTTTATTATAACTTTCCATATAAAACCAAACACACACACACACAAAGTCCTTCTTGCATATACTTCTCTCCACTGTGACATGAGGAAAAGAGGAGTAGAATTAGGTGTGACCAATAAGAACTTCTTTAAATGAAATACCAGGGGTGTCGAACTCCTGGCCTGGAGGGCCGCAGTGGCTGCAGGTTTTCATTCTAACCTTCTTCTTAATTAATTCTGCTGTTAATTAACTTCTTTTCCCTTCATTTTAATAGCCCTGTTTTTAAGGATTCACTCCTCTCAATTGATCGTTTTCTTCATTAAAAGGTAGCCAAACAGAAATGACACGTGAAACAAGCCAACAGATGACTGGCAAAATTGGAGCTTCAGACTCCAACCAATTACTTAACAAGAAGCCAATTCTTGCTGTTAATTAAACCCGTTATTTAATTCCAGGATGTACTGCTGTTCTCATTCTGCCACAGCAGACATTCCTAAAACTATTGACTATCTGTTTTTTCTAAGAACACCGTCAAATTGTTTTGGTGGCCTGAGAGATCAACCTTATCAAGACCTTCACCTTTCTTTATTTTCAGATATTGTGTGATGGCACAGGTGAGTTGGTCGTGTAGCAGCTCATTTTGTGTCTCGTTACTGTTTGGCTGCTAAATAAGGAAAAAGAAACAACTAAGGGGCCCCGAGTCAAGTTAATTAAAATTAAGGCAAAAGAAGTTAATTAGCAGCAAATTAATTGAGAAGAAGGTTAGAATGAAAACCTGCAGCCACTGCGGCCCTCCAGGACTAGAGTTTGACACCCGTGAAATAGACGACAATGTCACTGGTATTCTTCTTTATGTGACAGGTGGCAGAGGTGAGAACGTAATTACTGAAATTGGAATCATAAGACAAGAAAGGGTCTATCAATTGGGAAAACTTCTTATATATAAACATCTACGCGTGGAAGTGTGTGGGTCTGTCTGTCCAGCCTGGAAGTGCGAGGCTACAGCAATGATGCTCAAAGAGCCGGCAAGGCAGTCCCAAGTTAACGAGTCAGAGACAAATTCGCTTAGCGAATTTTATGGAGCACGTCCATGAACTGAAACCGCCGACTCTGCATTTCAATTTTATTTCTGACGATTTCAATAGTTTCTAAAAGCCCGGGCTTACACAACTAGTGAATACTGTATATAAGGCAAAACCAGAAATTGTTGTCAGTGACTTAAAGAGCTTCCTAAACAGTAATACTCACTTTTATACTTTTCATTTGACAGATTTCTTTCATTTTAACATAAAAACACAGAAAAAACCCATGCTGCAATCCTTAACTCTTAAACAAGCCATGTCTGATGTGTCATTAGTTGTCACACACACTTTAACATGGGCAACTGTTGTGAAAAACAGAGTTCCTAAGTACAATAGTTCCAAAAAAATTCCTCAAAATGCCCATGAGATGGTGGAGATGAAGGAATTGCCTTTTGTGACTTTTATGCTATTTAGAGCCTCTTGTTAACAGCCTTTTAGAATAATACATCTTTAACAGTGTTCTGCGCCACTACCGCCTGATCAAGGCACCATGCAGCCCCCTGAGATGATGGAAAGAAGGCGGATGTCTCGTCTGTCCACAAGACCAACTTCATCAGAATCCAATCATGTGAAGAATGAAAACAAACAGGACTGATTTAGGAACATTTATGTCAGGTAGAATACCCAGGTGGGGCTGGGTGGTCTTTTGCCCTTGGAGCCCCTAATGATTGTTTTTTCACCAGTCTACTGAAGGCCTTTTTTTTTTCTGTACACCCGGCCATTTGATCTTTCCTTGTTTTGTTGTTACTTATTCTTTAATATTATTGCCTTATCTTAATTGTTTTTCTTTTGTTGCTAACTTTTTCTTTATCATCTTGTAAAACATTTTGAGCTACATTGTTGTATGGAAATGTGCTATATAAATAAATGTTATTGTTGTCATCTTCAAAACTACTGCCACAGCATCATTCTGTTAGTCCAGGGGTAGGCAACGTCAGTCCTGGTGAGCCGCAGTGGTTACAGGTTTTCATTCCAACCCAATTTCTTAATTAGAAACCAATCCTTGCCAATCTCAGACCTTATTTAATTTTATGGCTTGTTAGTCTGTGCAATGTAAGGCTCTTATATCGTAGATTTTTTTCCTTTCCAAGGATATCATCCAAATGATATGAAGCCTAAAACAGATCATTTTCAGTCTGTCACATTTTTCTATTAAGTGTTTTATTAAATCAAACCGTGCATGATGAACACACACAGATGTAATTGGAAAAAAGCTAGCTGGAGAACTGCTGGCTGCTTTGTCTTTTACATCTTATTGCTAATAAGGAGCAATTAAAACACTGAATGCAGCAGTTTAAGATTGAAATAAGCAATTAAGGTTGGAGAACCTTAACAAGCGAGACCACTAAAATGAAGCATCAAAATGTCACTTAAGCAATATGTGCTTCATCAGCAATAATTGAGTTCTCGTTAAGGAACTGGGTTGGAACAAAAACCTGCACATACTGCGGCTCACCAGGACCGACGTTGCCTACCCCTGTGTTAGTCAATCTCATGATCACCTCATTGCTCACTCAAGAACAAAACTCTGAGGTACTTGAACTCATCCACTTGGGGCAGCTGCTCCCCATTAATGACATAGAGGAAGGCACTCTTTGTTGGACAGGACCGTGATCTCAGCATGGGAGGAGCTGATTATCACCCCGATTGCATCACACTCATTTGTGAACCATTTCAGAGTGCACTGGAAATCGTAGGCCTAAAGCCGGCAACACATTACACGATTTCTAGCGAGAGGGGATGTCATTCTCGATGACTGCATAGTTGATCTCACAATTTGACATCCTCAAGCGACATGAGTAGGAATTTCATGGGATGGCAAATTACACATCTTAATGATTTTTCAGCATAGTTTTACATTTCGAAAGCTATGTGAGCTCACCATATTCCAGCTTGACAGAGCTGGTGTTGCCGAGTATATGCTTTACAAGTAATGGGGAGTTCAGATACAATTTTACTTTTTTTTTTTCTTTTTCTCTCTTCTGTTTGCCAGGTGATGCTCTTCCCGTTGCTAGGTCAAAAACACCAGTGTTCCTTATTCTTCATATCTGCATTATACACATTGTACCCTCATCTGAGCGCTCAGTGTTTGTCAGCTCTCAAACATACAAAGCCTGCTCCTACGACTTAAGATGCAATCAAACTTGTTTGACATCGGTTTAAGTCTTAGACTCCTTGAACTATTAAAGAAGATAACTGCTAGTCATTGGAAGTGTGCCTCAACTGCTCCCAACTTGCTAAAATCATGTAAATAAAGTTTGTGGCTAAAAGTCATGCAATGTGACAGGGCCTTAACAGAACAACATCTCCTGCAAATAGAAGAGATTCAACACTTAGCTTTCCAAACTGGGCAGTTCCCTGACGTTCATGACAACTGTGAACTGGAAAAGGAAGAAGACAATCCCTTGCTGACAAGGGGACCCAGGGTACAGGTAACTACACAAACACAAGTGCCACTGCACTGGTAATGAGAGCAACCCAGAACCCCATCCTCCTATAGCACATTCTGTTAGATACAACAAGGCTTCCTGTCAGAAGTTTCCTCCATGCCCACAAACTATATGTACATCCATCCATCCATTATCCAACCCGCTATATCCTAACTACAGGGTCACGGGGGTCTACTGGAGCCAATCCCAGCCAGCACAGGGTGCAAGGCAGGAAACAAACCCCGGGCAGGGCGCCAGCCCACCACAGCTATATCTACATAGGACTGAAAATTTCCCATGACTCTCCATATAATTCTAGCAGATGCAAATTGGTCAAATTTTTCACAGACATGAGGGAATTTGTGTTACTCCTCCTGGGTGGCGTATTTCTTTAAACCAAAATAGGAATGTTCTGAAATGGCCCAGTGAATGCTCCACCTCAGTCTAATTAAGAATATGCAAGCACTAAAATATTGAATATAAACGCTGAAAATTGAAGTTCACCTCAGGTCTTCAGTCCAAGATGAGATGTTCAGAGCCATTTGCAAATCAGAATGTTAGAGAGGGGAAAAAAAAACTCACGCAGGATTTGCAAAGCTGTAAAGCCTTTACTGTCAAAGTTGCCCATAAATCAATTCATTTTACTTACCTGCTTTGTGCTATTTGGGGTTGCAGGGGCTGTAGAGCATTCTGACAACACTGGGCACAAACCAGTGGGTATATAGAGCTGGGCACATTTAGAGAGAGACAAGTTAGAGTCACCAATTAACTTAACTTGGACAACCGAACTAAACAGGAGGACCTGAAGAAAAACCCACACACAGACACAGAGAATGTATGTAAAATGAGACAGCTATCTACTGCGTCACCATGCTGCCTGCCAGCATCACATATTGACTCAAAAAAGTTGAATACTAATGGAATTACTTATATGTACATACACACCTTCTCCATCCAATCTGAGGTCACAGCAGAGAACAGAATCTATCCTGAGCACAAGATGTGACAACTTCAGACAGGACACTGGGTGATCAGAGGGTCTGTTTGCAACAGTTAGTTATCATATATACTGTACATTGGCCAGAATGCCTCAATCATCGAAGGACCAGGGGAAAGAGCTTATTCCGGACACTGTCTTCCCCAAATACTAGAGGGCAGCCCCCCTGGCTTGCAGCATGTTAGCTCAACCACACTGGGGCCCGTGGCCACCGCCAGGGGTTGCCTGGACATTTCCCGAGCCCTGTTTAGCAGCACTACCACCATACCCTGAAGTCCTGCCGGAAGAAGCTCATTGGATACCTGGAGTGCTTCTGGGTGTCCTATAAAAGGAGCCAGCTGCTACTACTCCAGGAGCCAGAGTCGGGAGGAGGTGGTCGAAGAGTGGAAGTGGAGAAAGAGAGAGAAAGAAAAAGACTGGGCTTTGGCACTGTTTATTTGTGTTGTGCTGGCTGTGGGGAGTAAGATAAGTGCTTCCCCACAGGAATAAACATGTGCTGTATGGCAAACTCATGTCTCTGCCTGTCTGTGTTGGGGTTAGGATGGCTGGAGCGCCCCTGGGCTTCACAACATATATAAACCAAACACCTGTGCTTGTTTGGGACAGTCTGCGCTGCTTATGCTCAACCAGAGCCACTAGATGGCGACTGCATGTGCCTTACATCTCACTACGAAAGACCTGTGTGCAGCACACGCCAGTGTGCAACAACGACATCATGTTTAATGACAAAGATGAAGAGACACATCGTTGAAATGAAGCAAATGCCGCAGCTCAACAACATGCAAGTGAAACACCTCAGCAGCAGAGGGCAAGGCTTGAAGTCAGTCAATCAGTCATTGTCCAACCCGCTATATCCTAACACAGGGTCACAGGGGTCTGCTGGAGCCAATCTCAGCCAGCACAGGGAGCAAGGCAGGAACAAATCCTGGGCAGGGCACCAGCCCACCACAGGGCACACACACACACACACCAAGCACACACTAGGGACAATGTAGGCTCACCAATGCACCTAACCTGCATGTCTTTGGACTGTGGGAGGAAACCCATGCAGAGACGGGGAGAACATGCAAACTCCACGCAGGGAGGACCCGGGAAGCGAACCCAGGTCTCCTTACCACTACTCCACTGTGCCGCCCAGGCTTGAAGTTTTTACTAAAAACATTGTCTATCTGGAGGTGCTTTCAAAAGACAAAGACTAATAGGACCCATATGCCATCGATACGGCTAAGATATGGTATCGCCAGTGTCTTCTTACCAAAGTCAGTGGAGCAGCAAGCACAGATGGTCCACATCCTCTGCCTTGGGTCATTCTTAAGAGTTAGCAGACACCTCTCCAAGTTCACGATTACATAATAAAACTGCTAGGGAGTCTTTGGGTTGTTTTTTGTCCCAAGGACCACAGGCAGCTAGTTTAACATAACCTGCAAGTCACTGGGGGAGAATGAGGAGGAGAAATCGGATGAGTAGGATTGGCAAGCTTGTTACGCTGAAAAGATGGTTTTTGACATTAGATTGGAATCACACAATAGATCATCTGAAACTTGAAAGTACCCTCTATGAGAATGACCTAGGAGTCATAGTGGACTCATCATTATCACCTTCCAGTGTTCACAAGCCATTAAGAAGGCTAATAGAATTAAGATTAAATTAGATATACTTGTCTCCGAAGGGAAACTTTACAGAAGAAAAACATATATATAAATATTACAATAAACAAACAAATAGCAACTCCCCAAACACGTATAAGAAAGTCTGGCTTTGATAATGAAGAGCTGCAGCGGTCAATAAGAGGCTTGAATGTGACAGTAAGATGGCAACAGGGCCATTCTTAGCAGTTTGGGGCCCTACATGGTTCAAAAATGTGCAGGCACCGGATGTGCAGGACCCGGAATTGGGGGGTTCGGGAAAGGTGTTCTAATAAAACGTCCGGAAAAGGCCTTAAATGACCAATAGGCCTACATGTACGCTTGTATGTATGCAGAGTGGTAAAATATTGATTTTGTTCTGGATCTGGTAAAGGCCGGTAATATATGGATATTTCATGATTTTATGGGGATCTCTCTGAATGAATCCGAAATGAATCTCTAAAATTAACGTTTGCTATAGTGCATTTGGCAAAGTTACGACAGCGTGACAATATTATTAGGGATTTAGGTGAAGATTGCAATTTGGATAATAAATTACCGTTGTTAATAAGACTAAGAGATGCACTGAACTGAATTTCCTGGGACTGGCATAGACGGCTACATTGCCAGGGGCATGACAGGGGCCCCAGGCCCACAGCCCAACAAAAAAAAAAAAAGAAATTGTAAGTCGTGGTCGGGGCCCTACGCAGTTGCGTAGTTTGTGTATGCCTAAGAACGTCCCTGATGGCAAGACCTGACTAAACGTACCACAGGTTTACATTTAAATGTAGCAGGTCCTGCTTGCTGTGTCCACAAAGGGAACATGCTGTTAGTTAGGTTATATAGCACGATGTATAGAGTACCAGTCAAAGTACGTTAAGCTTTGCACTGCACTTGGAGTACTCTGTGCAGTTTTGGTCTCCAGGCTGCAAAAAAAAAAAAAAAAGACATAAAAGCACTGGAGGAAGTCCAGAGAAGAGCAACTAGGTTGATTCCAGGACTACATAGGATGGGTTACAAGGAAGGACTGGAGGATTTGAACCTTTTCAGTTTAGGCAAAAGGAAATTGAGGTGACATGAATGAAATGTTCAAAATGAATATATGTATTAGTACAGTAGATTGAGGACGTTACTTTAAAAAGAGTTCAACAATAACACAGGAACAAAGCTGAAAAGTTGTTAAGGGTATATTTTACACAAACATTAGGAAGTTCTTCCTCACAAAGAGATCTACTGACTAAGATACCAAGTAGTGTGGTGGACAGCTGCACTCAAAGGGCATTCATTCAAACTTGTCCATGGTGTTTGAATAGTCTAAAAACCTCAGACATGGAGAGAACATACAAGCTGTATGTGGACGGAGACCAGGCATGAGAACTGAATCTGTGAGGCTGCAGCACTAACCCTGCCACCCTAATGCATCAATTATGTATATATAAAACTCATAAAATAATGTAGAAGGGTTGGCAGAAGGGGCAAACAGTTGGTAGGTGCAGTGCTTCGCACTACAACAGAGGCCTGGGTTCAGTGCCCATGCTTGTGTGAAATATCACATTTGACACATAAAACATTCAGTGACTCAAAATTGACCCAGGATGAATGGATGTGCCAGGGAAAGAATGTTCTGGGATACATTCAAGTTAGTGCAACTTTTTAATGGTATAAGTGGGTTCAGAAAATGGTGCACTCTGGTGGTGAGAGGAATCAAGATTAAGCATGATGGCATCAGCCATGCACCATCTCGCTAAAATGGCAGGATCTAGTTTGTAAAATTACGTTTTCTCTTTTAAAATATAAGGCTTTGCGTGTTGGAAATTCGTTAGTATTTTATAACAATTAAATAAAGAGGATTGAATTTTTTATTTGACTTCTATAAAATACATACACACGGCAGGTTCTGTGACCCTTTTTCACAGGCAGGTAAGCGCTGCGACTCGGCTGCCTGGCTTAAGGTTCAATACGCACCAGTATCTATGTGCCACCTGTTTCCAGGAAGCGTCGTGGGCACAATTTCTTTGTTAACAACAAGGACCCGAAACAATGCCAACGCGAGCAGACTAATCAAGCGTACCAACTTACCTTGCTTTTTCACTGGCATCCTGGGGATCGGTGCGTTACTCCTCATTACAAGGTGGCCAAGTACGCGGTCGTTTCTCCTTCTCAAGCGTAATGTTTCCCACCAGCTGAGCTTTTCCCAAAACTTTTGGGGTCAGCTGAGTGCTTCAGAGTGAATTGCACTTGCTTCACTTAGCATTACATCCTTACCCGTGACACTTCTCTGCCGTTGTTTTTTCCTTTCTTTTTTTTTTAACACAGGATCCAACCGGATACTCTTTATCCCAAGAGTCACGCCAGCAGAATAAAGAGGAAGTCTTCGCGCACCTTTTTTGTTGAATAATAATATCAATTATGATTTATTCTGTTTGTTTGCATTAGATTAAAAATGACAGCCCGTGTTATCAAATTCCCTTATTCAGACAAGAAATTTAAAAAAGTTGTTCAGGGGGTCCAAACACTCCTGAATGGTCGCGACTCCTTTTCCAATCAGTTTCCTCCATGGTAATCACAAGCAGCCACTGGCATGATGTCAACGATCCTCCCTAGCGATTACCAGTAACGGCGAGCAGGAGGAGGGGCAAACCAATCAAGGCGCTGCACTGGGGCAGCACGTGCCGAGGGACTTACTTATTAATAGCGGGAAGTCAAAAAGCATCAATTCGGGACGGGGAGTGTGAAGATGAGCACAGGTAGGTATTGGAGCTGGACTCACAAGATGATCAGACGCGTGACTTTCGGCAGGATTTTATGCAAATGGTTTAACTGCAAACTTTTTTCTTGTGGAAATTAATTTTAAACGGCTATTTGATTCCACATAGCCTCCGGCTCTCCGTATACGTTCTTTGGATACAGCTGATCCAGAAAATGAATGACTGGATGGATGGATAAATGTCAATGTTCTATTTCCCCCAAAAAAGTTTCAGCGTAAGTAATATGACTGAGATAAGTTGAGTTATTCTTGTCAAACCCGAATGCTGTGATTTTTTGAACGAACCAGTATTCCTAACATGTTTTCCCAGTGAGATGTTCTGTACCTAAGAGCCCTTATGCTGCTCAGGAGTCAGTCGTTATCGCATTGTTGGATTCATCATTCTTTAAACCTTTTGGATTGGTGCTTTCAGGAACTCTTCTCACTGATTCCCAACGCACTCCAGCCAGGGCGACGCCTATCGGAAAAACCTCATAAATTTTCCATAAAAATGCATGGTTGTGCAATGTTGCATTTCTCTGTTGCTTATTGTTTTAATTTGCAGCCACATCTTCTTTACACTTCAGAACACCAAGAAGAAAAAAATAAATAAATGCCCATGCCGTCTTCTCTTCGCATCACCCCATTCCCGTTACTTCCCCGTCATCTCCACGGAGCTGCAGCAACAGCAGCAGGCGACTTACCTTAGCAACGTTACTATTCACTGCGACTGATAGAAGAAAGAGCCAATGACAGCAGCGCCTCGCCAAGCCGTGTGCATCCGCTGCACCAATAGGAGAAAGAGTTAAGGGTGGGGCTTGTCAACCACAAGTTCAAAGTGGGTTTATTATCACGTGGTGCTGAACATGGCTGCGGCCATTGGAGCCGTGCGACTTTCTTAGGGATTTCGTTTGAGGGTTGATTACTCCGTGCTGGATATTAAATGCAAGGGATCGGATCAAAACAGTAAAGTGATAAAGGTAAGAAAGATTTTGTTTCCTTTGAATTTTGGTTGTAGAAGCTGTGTAACTTTATAGAAGTGGTTCTGGACTGCCAAGGTCACGTTGACGATTTCACAAGCTTATTTAGTAAACATCATTAAAGATATTAGGCTAGTATTGCACGACTGTCAACACGCCAAGCATTGCTTGCACTTGGAAATGTTTCTTTAGCACAGTGTTACAAGTTACAATTCAGTTTAGGCACTTAATGTACATTGTAGGAGCACGCTTTGCTAAGATGAATCTTTCAAGTACAAGTATAACTACCATCCTCAGATATGTGACTTGCAGTAATCAGATTTTTAACTAATATTGAGGCTTTGTGGAAAAAAATAGCAATTCCTTTCAGAACACTTCTTTCTGTGTGTGATGTCAGTTCTTTCATCTATTTAGTTGAGGGTAGCAAGTTGTTTCAGTGATAAGCAACAGTTTCGAGAAACCATCTCCACGTCCCGCACGGCCACTGCCTGCGTGCGATCTGTATCTGCTACCCACGATGGTGTTGATTTTTTTGGTGCTCAGAGTTCTTTCCCTTGTAACCAACATGGGGAAATCGTAAATGATCTGATGTGTGCGCCCCGCGTTGGGCTGACGCCCTAGCCAAGGCTGGCACCTGCCCAGTACTGCTCTGTAATGCTGAACCGGAATAAGTGGGACCAGAAAATTCATGGACGGGTGGTTCCTTGAACAAATTGAAACGGCATGAGGGTGAAGTGTACAAAAAAGGCAGAAAAGGCCTTATCGAGCAGTTTGGGTCAGGATTGGATTAAGCTAATATATTGCATGAACCGATTTAAAAAATGTCACCCAAAAATATATTTTATGTTATTTACACCATGTAGTTTGTAGCACTAGGAGAGAGAATTTTTTTTCTTTCATTGACAAAGTAAATGACATGATTCTGCCCGAATGGACTCCAGTTCTGGAAAAGAACAAAAATGTTCATGAAAAAATAACATAGAAAATACATTACTTAACATAATGGTGGACAGTTAGACCTTTGAGTTTTTAAGGCTCTCAATGTCATTTTCAAGAAATTAAGTAAAGAGGATTTCCAGGCTATCTTTGGCTGAATTACCTGTTCTCATTTAAATTGTTCTGCTGTTCCAAAAATGTTTTGTGTTAATGCATATTCAAAAGAAACTGCAAGTTGGCCATTTAAAATAAGAAGAAATTTAGCTTGTAGAAGGGACTCCATGAAATTACCAAACCTAATTAAAGTTTAGTGAATTTTAGCGTGGGGTGTTGAGGAGCCTTTCTCAGAACCATCAAGGCAGAAACCAGCTGTGGATGGGGTGCCAGGCTGCCACAGACCAACCCCCCAAACTTACATGTACGGGTCATACCCTAATGTCCATATCTTTGGACTGTGGGAGGAAAAGCATGGTACCCGGAGAAACCCCACAGGCACGGGAAGAACATGCAAACTTCACATAAGCAGTGACTGGATGGAATATGAGCCCACTTTCCTGGAGCTGTGAGACAACTGTTCTAGCTACTGTGCCAGTGGCCCACAGGCTTTTTTATTATTATTATTATTACCACGCTTCTTTTAACTTCATCTGTTTGTTGTCTGGTACAAATTTTGTAATCGATATTTAACACACTTCCTGTTGTCCAAATGACTTGAAATTTTGCACACTTACTTCTGATGACAATACATGAATCAATAATCAGTTTCACTAACTGATCAATTAATCCATGTTAATTAATACAATGAAATTTTCATATGAAGAATAGTTAAAGACTTCACCAATAGATGGCGCTAGTAACGGATAGAAATATTAAAGGAAGTGTTAGTATAATTTTGTAATCAATATTTTAAATCAAACCTAAGACTAAAGTTGAAAATAAAATATATAAATACTTTTTAAAAACCACACTTATATTAAGTTAAAAAGTGTAAAAAAAAGTAAAAAATAAGTCTCTCATACATCACTCGTAAAATAAAAAGCGTGGGCGCTTTGAATCAATCAATAAAATCTTAGCATAAGCGTGGGTTTTAAAATATTTTTTTATATATATTTTTTATGAAGCACATGCTTTAATAGCATTATAAAGGTCTAACATGATTAACATCAGATAGAGACTCGTATAGTAACACACCGAGAAAAAATCTGCAACTATCCTTTAAAATTGGCTAAAATCATAACTGTGAAAGTTTCTCACTTTTAATGAAAAATTTTAAAAAGTTATTAGAAGTCTTCACTACTTTAATATTAAATCGAAATTCGAGACTCGTGCTGGCTAGCCGTAATGAAAATGGATAAATCATTGTCTCTATTAGCCACATTAAAATTGATTAGCAAGTCCGTGTGCTTATAAAGAACTATCAGCTTAGCATGTTTCCACTTGCCATCAAGCCCTCTTAATATTAAACATTTTTATGCAGACATAGACATCTTCTGTTCAAAACAGCTTGTTTGTTTTTTCCTTTTTTAAGGGCAACACCATTAAGAGTTCAGGGTCAAATGGTAGAGTGAGACAAATCTGATCCATCCATCCATTAAGAAACCTACTTAATCCAGTTCAAAGTCGCACAGCTAGGATGTACAGCGTATCGTTACTACAAAGTAGGGAGCTGACTGAAAGATGTCCAAACACGTGGATATCTTATAAATTGCAATTCACGAAAAATGAGGCCAAGTGTACTGTGTGTCCCAATTGTATGCTAGCTGTAATGATTGTGTCAGAAGGGGACTTAAGATTAAAAGAGAAGAGTTTTAATTAACTGTGGATGGCATAAAAAAAGTCACAAAATAATTTAATACAAATGTTTCAAAGGGCACAAATTACCTTCTGATAGAAGACTAACATATACTGCTGGCCTGTAAAATTGCAACACAGGGTGAAAATACCTCTCATATTGGCTTGAAACTTAGATGTGAAAATGATTATAAACACAGCACATATGGAAATGCATTGAGATGCACCCCTAGGCATACAGTGGGGATCACTGCTGGCAGATAGTGTTATTTATAGGGACCAAGCACACGCTGGCAAAGAGATCAACAGCCATACATTTAGTTCTCAGACTTTGAACGAGGGAGAATTGTGGATAGGTAGAGTATCCTTCCAGCTCTTGGGCGCTTGTGTTGGATGCAGTAAAGGAGTAAGGCATCAGCGTGTAGAAAAGGGTTGGACCCATGAAATTGAGGCACCCTGATGCACCAGTGAATGGGACGACAGATATCTCACACCCTTGGCAGCGATTCACTGAGCAGACACTGTAGCCCAGTAGTTTGGGTCTGTCGCACACTGGTCAACATCGTTTTTAGCAGCAGTGCCTTCTTACCTGCTGCCCATTGCTTCAGATATCCTTGACCACAGGTACTTTGACTGCACTGGTGCCAAGAACGCCACCAACTGCAGGGTCACTGCCATGTGTTTTTGGATGACTCGGTTTACACCACCATGATGCAAAGCCCTGTGTATGGAGACACTATGGAGTCTCCTGGAGGTATGCATTTTCCAGCACCACAGAGGAGTTGGCGGCTGAAGTGGTACCCTTTTCATAGAAGTTCCATATACCATCAGAACAATATTTGATCATATGTGACACAACATCCTGCAGTTCCAGGATGACCACCATGTGCCACTTCTTTCTTGACCTGTATATTCACCAGATTTGTCCCCCACTGAGCATGTAGGGGACGACAGCTGTGCCAGAGACCACCATCGGATACTAAAGGTGAGCTTTAGGTACATTTACAGGCTTCATGGAATGACATTCTGTAAACACGCATGCAGCATGTCTTCTTGTCCATGCCAGACCATGTAAAAGCAGTTATTTTAACTTGTGGTGGATACACCAAATACTGATTATAGCCGTTTTCCCATGAATAAGCAAGCTGTACTTCTAATCATGCATACTATGCATTATGAGAAATATGCTATACTCATGTACACTATGTATCATAAGTAATATGCCATATAAATATTGTACTTCAATACTTAAGATACACACACAAGTGCAAATGCAAGTTAGTTACCTGTTGATCAGCATGTTATTTGCCTCTTGTTATCTGTCAGCTAAGAGTAAAGTAGCAATTTAAAGATCCGACACATAAGAAATGTGAACTTGAATCAAAAACGGGAAAAAACAGCATTAATGCCTAATTAAGGAATTGACTGCACTGTGTTACTAAAATAAGTCTCAAAAGTTTAAGGGTATAGTTAATCAGCAAATTTGGTGCACTGCTACTGCCTTGTAGCAAGGAGCCTAGGACTTGTGTCCCTGGTGCTCCGTGTGGAGTTTGCCTCAGTTTGTTCCCACATTCCAAAGATGCATTATGTGAATTGACAATGCAAATGCATCTCCTGTGTGTGTATTCACACGTGTTTCGGTTGATTTTGCTTTTTAATTCCCATTGACCATTTACAAAGCAGCTCTTAAACATACCCAATACCAGGAAGGTTTGCATTGATTTCTAGTCCGATATATAAAGGATCAAAGCTTAATAGAATGTTTAAAAGTACTTTTCTACATTTATTGAAGGGTTGTCAGCTGTTGATTTGCTGCTAAGGGGAAAGTAGACCCTGCACGGTTTCTTTTAAGGAGATTTTTCCAGTAGGGGTCAGCATACTATTCGTTCCTCACTGCTGGACTCCTGAACAGCTTTCAAACCAATCCTGCTGGCAAGCTTGCAGTATTGTAGTTCTGACAATAATAAATCGGTAGAAAATGTTTTCTGTAGAACAAAGTTATTTGATACCATTAACGCAAAGAGGCCTTTAGTGTTAGCCTACTTAACACACTGTGCCGGCTGAAGTCAGACTTGATTAAAAGAATCCCACAGGTAAGTGTTCTCAAACTACTGCTTCATTACTTTTACATAACGGAGTGGGTGGTGGGTCCAAGGGGGCCTTGGGCTTTACACAGTAAATGTGGTTGTAGCTGTATTGTTTTGTCTTTTCCCCCCTTAATGTTTTTAGAACCCTATATGAGAAAAACATAATTGCATCAGTGCCTATGTAAAGAAATGTAGTTTCAGGTATTTGAGTAAATTTTCGAGCATTTGTTTTTTGCAAACAAGTCTTAAGTAGTCAAGTCCATCCTTTCCTTGTACCCACTGATTCACTACAGAGGTCACTGGATCTGCAACCTTGTGTTTTGATGCTGTGCTGTCAGTGGGTCACTAAAGTGCAACTAGGACAGACCTGGATGTTGAGAACGCCCACTGAAAACTAGAAACACTGAATGCACTAAATATAACAAGGGCATCTTTATAAATGAAGACATTAATAGACATTGGGGTAGGTATTCCCAATTCTGAGGGCTAATGTTCCATTTGTTAGGAGATTGTACTCCTCACTGTTCATGGAAAAGCCTATGTCAACTTACTAGAAAGGAGACTTCAGCTAACTATACATCCTTGGATTCAGAACTGTAAAAGTGACCATACAGTATGCCCCAAGAAATTTGACAAATGCTGTTAAGTGGATAGCTAAGTTGCCTCAGTGTCTCATCGAGATACATCTTAAAGGTCGTCAAGGTTTCTGCTTAAACTACATGACTTGGTAGTTTGTTGCAGATTCCCACAATTATTTGCATAAAAAGGACTGTCTTAAGTGCACTTCCTCTTAAATGTCACTGGTGTCCTCCAGTATTTGAATGAATTCTGCTGTGTCTGCATTTGGAAAGGCTCTTTTCCATTACAGTATACAGTCCCAAATTTTCATTTTTTTTTATAGTCAGTTATGTCATTAAATCAGGATATGCGAACTGTAGGTCCCTGTTAAAGAAATGTCGTCTTTTCTCCTTATTGATATTTTCTTGGATAGTATTTTTAAGGCACAATCTGTGCACTAAACAGTGCCCAATTTTGGGACTAGTTGCATCCACTCTTGCTATTTTATGACTTCTCCCCTTTCATCTTTTTTAATGATGTCAGGTGGACACTAGAATGGTTCCCGGTGTAGTACTGAAGCGACTGATATGAACATTGGCACGTCCAAAGCTGACATCACAGTTGTCTCTAGGAAAGGCTCATGTGATTTTCTGAAGGTTTGAGAGGTAACAGCTCATCTGTACTTATACAGATGGGGCTGAGTAGTTCAGGTCTTCATCATGGGTGAGGTTACAGTGTTGAGGGACTGAAATATTGATGTAACCACAGGAACAGTAGTGTAGGCAGGATAGCAAGCAATGGTGTTAAGTGCCCAAAAGGAACAAATTGCAGTTTACTTTTCAACAATGTGGACAGTCACATTCATTATGGGCCGAGTAAGCAAATCAGAGAGCTAGTGCATCCTGTGTACCTACTGTATCATATGGACTGGACTCACCAGCGTTAATATTCACCCCTTTACAGTAGAGAAGCAAATCACAACTTTTGATATGTTCTGCCACTTTTTGCATTGAAAATATTGTATTCTTTCCAGCCCTGAACCACAACAATGCCTGATGATTCAATCACAGTTCTGCCACCAAGGCAAGAAAGTTTGAATTCTTCACACCATTTCCCAATAAAGGAGTTTCTTTATAAAAAGTATGAGCAACTTTCAGAAACTGACAGGTAAGAATATGGTCCACCATTAAATCGGCACTGCTATCACCTTGATTACTAGGAAGTTTTACTGATGGCTGCACATCTCTACTAAAAACTTAAATGGGGACATTGCAATTTCTATGCAAAAATGTGGATACACATGTCCAAATGACTATTTTGTTGACATCTTCATTAAAACATAGTAAATAAAACTTTGACAGCAAATAGACTAAATTAGAGGTTTTTTTATATAAAAATGTTAATATGCAGTTACTATTTGGTCAAATGATAAGACTAAATTAGAGGTTTTTTTATATAAAAATGTTAATATGCAGTTACTATTTGGTCAAATGATAAAAATAAGAGTATGTATGGTGTGTTCATATGTTTGGATGTCCTTTCATTTGTAATGTTTTAGAAGTCTTTAGGTTGTTGGCGAAATCCGCAAATAGTCATTAGGAAGAGCCTAATAAATTCTTTAATTCTAATTTAAACAGTGTACAACACTCTAACTATGGGCTCTTCTAAGCAACTATGTGAAGATTTGAAAATTAAAGGTAAATTTATCCCTATAAATCAGTGAAAGGCTAGAAATAAGTGCAAGCTCTTCATAACTTAAATTTCAGACTATGGAAATTATTAGCTAAGGGGAACCATGGAGATCAAGACAAGATCTAGAAGACCAAGAAAATTGCTAGAACCATTTGTATATTGTAATGGAAGGCAAAACAAAACATTCCTTACTTGTGATCATAAAAAACATCTTCAGTATGCAAAATACTTAAGACAGGCATTGTAGAAACAGGTGTTTTGGACAGAGGTTAACAAAAAAAAAAGGTGATTTGGATTAAAAAAAAAAAAAAAAAAAAAAAGTGAAGAAATAAACACCTTGCCAAATGCTAAGCGAGGGATATATTATTGGGGTTGTGCGGTAGCTACCAGAACAAGAAACACAGTAGAAGTAGAGGCAAGAATGGTTTTCACTAAATAAGAAATCCTCAAGGAAAATAGACAGTTAAGAAAACTGAGGCCAAAATAGGACGGCTTCTATAACAAGACAACGATCCAAATCAAAATTTGACATCTACTATGAAGGAAGAATGGGCAAACATTTCCAAAACTAGAATTAGAACTAGACTTGTAGCTCACTTTAAAAAAATAAATAAATAAATTTCCAAAAGGGAGTTTTACCAAGTACTTATTTAGTAGGACACGTAACAGGTTTTATCTATCCATTTTTAAACATTATCACATCATAAATTGTAGTTGTTCCATTAATTTTTATAAAAATCCCACTTTTTAAGTTTATTTGTAATCAAAGTTCGATTATTTTTTTATTTCATATGTGAATAAAATATGCTGTTTGGCCCAAACTTCAGCATTGAATGCAAAATGGTTGTATGTTCTGCAGAAAATCAAAACACTTAAGTCTTCACCTTCTTAATCCTTGGTATATCACATTTTAGCGCACTGCTTAGGACACGTCTTGACTGGATGAGGAAACAGCATGACCTTAAAGGTCCATCCTCTCCATTCTAGAAGCTCCACCCTGACACAATACAGTACAGGAAGAGCTCTAAAGGTCTTTTTCTTTCTTTGCTAGTTGACAAAGCAGCACGGACTGGTTTTTTTTTTTACCCATCATTCCCACTGCCATGGCCTGTAAATTCAGGCAGTATTTTGAGACTGTTTTTCTTGTGGACATGAAAGGAAATAAAATTTCCAGGAATTTTCATTAATTTTGCACCATGTTTTGTTCTGTATCAAATCTTCACTAACCTTTATAAATATCAGTGTGCACTGCCTCTCAAACAAGCCAACCCACTTTTATTCATTCAAGAATTCCTGCCTATCACCAGGTTCTCAATTTTGTACCCTTAAAGGCCTTTTTAAAAATTTCAGCAAGATCTGTGTTTTATATATACACACACACACACACACACAACTGAAATTAGTAAAATAACTTGATTTTTACCACTAAAATACTTTGCATTTTAAACATGTAGTTATGCCAAGGAATAAACTCGGATGTGTACCAATTATTTATACCACTGAATAAATGTTGTTTGAGACTCCTGTAAAAGAAAGAATTATGGGTTGGGCTGCATTGGTGTGGTGCATTTCAAGAGGCCCTGGCTTGGACTCTCAAAGGTCTGTATAGATGTAATGTAAATGAATATCATTTTAAGTGGAATTTTAAAAAATGCTTGTTGCCGTTTTCTATTTTTAATGCATTTTTAGAGAGATTTCAGAAAATGTTATTGTGCTGTATTTTTTTTAATCTGTCCAACTGTCTCAAATTTATGGATTTCAGAAAATTGTTCACTTACGGACCTATGTACCTTGGAATCAATAGTGCATTTTCTGGGCTGATCGCAAACAGTTTATTTCGGCGGGTGCTGAATATCAGTCAAGGATGGTTTACAAGCAGCTTGCCTATGGCAGTACTTCCAGGTTTAACTACAATGCTAGTGTACAGTGCAGCTGTATCTACACCTCTGCTAGAAGGCAAGTTTTACTTTTAACATATATACAGTATAGTAATTGTACATTATTATTAAAATTACAGCTGCGTAATACTGGCATCAGCTTTCACATTTACTCCAAATATGCATAAAGCGTTTTAATGTGTTTTCCCAAAACTGACTTTTTAAATTTATTTACAGGCAACCTGAACTGCCCTACATGCGCACTTGTTAGAGGTGGACTAGTGGGTGCCATGGTTGGAGGTCTTTATCCTATTTTGCTAGCTTTGCCAGTCAACGCTGGTCTTGCAACAAGGTAAGAAAACCCAAATTCAAAAATACCGTAAATTATATACATATGCAGTGGTAAACAAATACATACATTACATTGTTTACTTCATCTATCTATCTATCCATCCATCCATCCATCCAGATTTATGGAAATGGATTACTATTACTACATTTAGGAAGGCTAAAATTACAAGTGTACACTTTGGGCAGATTTCGGATTAAGATGGTTTTCTAATTTAGGCTTGTTTAATTTCTTTGTGAGTAGTTTAACTGGGAAGGAAACTGGATGTTTGAAAAATTAGGTAATTTTTATGTTCTGCCTGTACTACACTGCTGAGATTTGGTCACCCTGTTTATTTTACCATTACTTTTCTTTACTATAGCAATATTTGTGGAAAATAATAAAGGAATTATTTTTAGTGTAGCTACTGCCATTTTAACTTCATTCTGTGGAATATACTTAATGCAAATTTTTCTTAACTTGTTACAGGTACAACACTTCTCCAATGCCAGAGAAAGGAAATATTTTTCGATTCTGGGCCATGATCACACAACCTGTGTTGAAGAAAATGTCCTTTGTCATAATACTACAAGGGATGTTTGGAATTTACATGAGTTCCAAGCATTATGGAATATATATGAAAATGCTAGAACAGCCTCTTTCAGATGAAGATATAAAACAATAAATACTTTTACTGTATAAAAATGTTCTCTATCCTTTATTTTTGTGCCTATAGCAGATATTTGAATTTAAAAATGGGAAAGGGTGGAGTCAACCATCAACTAACTCTGATGTACAGCTTAAATTACTGGTTTTACACTTTAACAATTTCCATTTGCACAAAAATATTTTAGAAATGAAATTACCCATGTTTGGCACATGTAAAGTACTTAATTTTGATAACCTTATTCCACTTACTCATCAATTACATGTCCACAACTCTACAATAGCACAATTTCAAACATAAGAATATCTGACTAAGCCAATAGTAATATTGTTATATTGTTTTTGAAGGGTGGATGGTCCCTTAGCTTTTCATTTATTTTATGGACGGAACTTCTTAAGTATATTAATAAAATTTTCTTTTCCAGATGTCCGTGTAAAGGTTTACTTGTTTAATATAACATGAAAGTAGCAAAACAAATACTTATGAATTAACTACATGAAGAAAATAAAGCTACAAGTCAAATTACTGAGAGGAATTAACCTTCATTACGTATCTAGAACAAAACTAACAGTCACACTACAGGAACCTGTCTACACAAATCTGCTCTTCATATGAATGTGTGGTCATTTACCTATATCCTGTACCTCTAGTGAAATTCATAAACTGTAGCTGAAATAATGAGCTTGGGATGCTCAGTGTAAATCCTTCTGGATTTACTCATGCCTCATCAGTTGCAATCAGAAATATTCAGCCCCCTCACCCTTAATAAAAATCAAGCAGTATGCTTGTGATCATAGGTCTTGCTAGAAAGATCCACTTTCTGAACAGAAGGCATCACGTTCCATTTTAAAATGGCCAGGTATTTCTGGGAATTCATGATGCTAGTTACACAGTTAAGATTGCCAGTTCTTGCAGCAGAAAAACCATCTCCAAATCATCGATGACCCACCTCCACGCTTGACAGTGGGGATGGCATATTCTAGTTGAACTTTGATGTCCTTTGTGGTGAAGAGTGGAGTGCAAGAGTTGAAGTGCAGCCATGATGTCCTTGCGTATTATTCAGTGCTCATCTTATAGTTACCACTGAAGCACTTGTTCTGGCCTTCATCAGGTCATCCTGTAGGGAGTTTTCTTGGTTGTCCTGACTAAGTTGTTAAGGGTTCTTGCTTAAATTTTAGGCTTTCTCCTCCAGTCAGGGTTGCAGATGTACCTTAAGTTTAAAACTTCCTTATAAATGCTCCTAATGGTGACTCTTGGAATTTTCAATTTTTGGGAAATCATCTTATATGGGTACAATGAAATAATTTACTCTCTCTCTCAGCCTTTGTGAATGCTCCTCAGTCTTACCCATGATTGCAACTCACCTTTGAAGCTAATTAAGGATCATTACTGAATTTCCCAAAGGCTTAAAACTATGTTGTAGGATCCACTTTAGGCCATAAAAACTAGCTGAAGGTTTTAAAAACAGCAACATTATATAAGGGTTTAAAAATTGTGACATGGCTATATTAATAAAATATCCTGTTTCTCACAAATACTACATCTTGTAGTTTCTTTGTTGATTTTATGTATAACTCCTGATAAAAAAGTCATCCAAAGCAAAATCTAGCTCTTTGAAAAAACTTTCATTGGTAAACCCTTACAGTCTTTGGGGGTTTGAAAATATCTGATTATAACTGTATGGATAATTAGTTACCACACTTCTTATTGTAGTGTAAAAATTCCTTTTATGAAATCCTCCCCTTAAGGTATGTATGACAAACCACCACATAACCCACTTATGAAAACTTCTCCTTAAGGTATGTATGACAAACCACCACATAAACCATATAAAAAGCAGTAATATTTACTGAACAAAATATACTGCTTTGGTTTAGTAACACTTCATTTTGTGGTTTATTTTTACTTTTAATTGCGCAGACTTACTGATCGATCCTCCAGTGCAAGGCTAAAATCAAAGAGATGCACCTTTTTCATGAAATTTCATTTTGTAAAGATTACATGAAGAATAGCTGCTTCCACAACTGAAAAGCCATCATAGAGTTTTACCCTAAAAATGATTTGTGGTAGGTATGTAGCTTCAAAGTTCTTGTAAACTACAATATGAACTAGCCAGTATGAAGTTAAACTAAAAGAATAAATTGAATTGCCCAGCTTGATGTAAAGGGAACTGAAGCACTTGCTGCTTCCTCTATTAATAACTGAAGTATTCTCATATAAATCTCATTCGAGACCCCCTACTTTAAAAACCACAACTTTTAAGTCCTTTGTTCAGAATGGGAGAAATATGCAAATTAAAATATTGACATATCAAACTGAATGTCTAAATTCAAGTGCTGTGACTACAGTTCAGGTGTGCATGACGATAGACAGCCTAATGTCCTTACAGCATTTCAGGTAAGTAATCTTTGCTTTTACAATTAAAGCATGAAATAACTATGTGTAAGATAAGTGAAATAAGATTACCAAACCTAACTTTAGGTATAGCATACCAGCCACAAATGCTTCCGATTTAAGAAAGCTATTCAAATTTATATTGATCCTTGTATTTGTTATGCTTGCAAAAAAAAAAAAAAAAACGGGGATTAAAAAAAAAAAATACATTTCTTCTACCAGAGGTTCTCAATGTCGGTCCTGGGGGCCCACTGTGGCTTCAGGTTTTTGTTCCAACCAGATTCCTAATCAGTGACAACATCTGATAACACTGAGCTCAATTAATTAGCAGACTTTTTTTTCTCTTCACTTATTCTTCATTAAGAAAGCACCGCAGCATGTTTTACATTTATAAGACATTTAGGAATATTTCTGCTTTTGCTAAAGATTTAAATGCTTAACAACCTTTTGTTGATTTCATTGAATTAATTAAACAATTAGAACACTCTGCAAAAAACAATGAAAATCAAGATGAAAATATTGTTAAAAAGAAAACAAAATACATTATTCCAATATAACTGCTTGGTACATTTTAATATACCAAACTTAGTTTTCTAATTTCTACATTTTTCCCAAAACACAGAATTTGACAAATAACAGTTCACTTAATTAGCCCAGGAGTCCAATTAAAAATAGAAGCTGGTTGGAACAAAAACCTGCAGCCACAGTGGGCCCCCAGGACCGACACTGAGAACCTTTGCCTATACCAACATAATCAGCATAACTCTCCCAAAAAAATTCATGCACAAAGTTTTACCCGCAGAATATGGCATAAGAATAGAACAGAAATTTCCCTATGAACATCAGGGAGGCACATATTTCAACTGTTCAACTCATATTTCCTGGCAAAGTTACATTCTACACTTGACTTTCACATACAAGGTCACACGTCTAATAAAAAAAACAAATGCAAGTTCTACCAATGACTACAACAAGCCCAATGTATATGACATGTATCACTTTCACAAAATCTATTTACAACTTTACCTGGAGTAACAATTTACTCTGCAATTTGCCGGTTAAAAACAGTAAAACTTTGCACAAAAATTCCTTTTAAACTTACCATCAGTTTTATAACGGACACATTTTGGTGCAAATCACAAACCACTGTTCTGAATAAAACAGGCCAGAGAGACTTCTGGCAAACATTTTACAGACCTGTACAGTGCACTAGGAATAGCACACACAAAAAAAAAAAAAATCAATGGGATAGTACCAATCTAATAGCCAACGTTCAAAAACATAACAGTATTTGTTTAAAAAAAAAAAAAAAAAAAGTTTTAGTGGTACCTAGTGCTGTATTCATGTGTGGCTGAAGTAGACAAAGTTCTTCAGAAGGCACAATAATACGTGAGAAAGTCCTAAGTAAAAACTACATATTAAAGTGGCTCATGGTGGGTGATGATACAGCACATATTAACACATGCTGAAAACAAAAAAACGGATAATGTCTAAAAGGTCCGTGCATTTAAGGCAAGAGAATTTCAGCAAACAACTGCAACAACTATGATTACTTTATAATAAAAAAATAAAAAAAAACACACACACACACAGGCTTTCGTTATTGAAAATAAAATTGCAAGAATAAATGTTATTTAAAATTTAAAATAGTGTCCTACACATACCTGATAAAGGAACAGAGGTTTTGCATTCATTTGCTGATTAAAATAGGTATGTCTACAGAGGTCTACCCTGTAAGCATCCATATTCAAACCAGTGCGTACAGCTGGGT
Organism: Erpetoichthys calabaricus; assembly: GCF_900747795.2. Classification (NCBI taxonomy): domain Eukaryota; kingdom Metazoa; phylum Chordata; class Cladistia; order Polypteriformes; family Polypteridae; genus Erpetoichthys; species Erpetoichthys calabaricus. The sequence goes on along the minus strand of NC_041397.2, from coordinate 209,792,613 downwards.
CACAGAGGAATAGCACACATCCACTGTTATTTGTATGGAACAGTTGTCGCAAGTTAAAAAAAAAAAAAGGCAATTTTTTTTTTTTTTTTTGCTTTGAAACATAAAGCATACCTCCTTATTAATACACTATGTCCTGCATTAACAGAAACAGATGCAGAGACACCCAGTTAACAATACAGGCAAAACCACATCCTCCTTGGCTGCATACAAATCTGCAAACACCAAATTTGTTTCATTCATTTGGTTTTAGAAGGCAAACTGAAGTTCATTAGTATAAGCCCTAACATGTGATGAACGTAATGAAAACAAGTTATATATGTGAATAGTATGTCATCAAATGCAGCCTCTCACCTATGATTAATTGACTACAGGCAATATTTCAGTTACCTGTGTTATTCTGGATTTCTACACAGCCTAAGCAATAACAAAATCTGATCACTCACTCACATGAAACATACTTAACAACTGCACAAAAATAGCTGTTTACAGGAGTTGCAAAACTAAATTAAATAAATGTAACAAACTAGATTTCACACAGGAATTTGGGACAAATATGAAAATGGAATTTGTGACTTTTAAAATTTGAATCAATTTGACTCACCAATTTAAATAGTTGGCTGATATTCCAGATTTTATGTGCATGTTGTTACAAAAACAGCTTAAAAAGTGCTCGATAAAAACAAAATACCCTAAATTACCCTGGAATCCTCTAATTTAACAGTACATGTATAATCTTGACTTTAACCAGCATTTCTCTGTTACAGGAGAGAAAATGTCATAGAATAAATTTAGTTATGTGCATATGTAAAGATAAATCATAGTCCATGGTGATATCATCCTTTAAAATACCCTATGGTACTGTGACATCCTTAGAGTACACCTTGCATACCTAATGCTTTCTGCTATGTCACCTACAACTTGGCTTAAGATGTTTTCTTATATAAGCTTTCATTATTTTTATTTATAGTACTAGTTAACCCAAGTAAACACATTGCAAGCTAAAAAAGATGACTACTTAAGGAAAAACAATATTATGCTAATTATATTGTATGCCTGTGGAAGTGTATGACATTGATAAAACAGAGTGTTACCCCAAGTTCCATTGGGGCAATTGAGATCAATGATCATGAAGGGCAATATGATGCCCAACATACAGTCTGTGTGTTAGTTTGATGCTGATTAGTCACGCAATATCTACAAAAATGAGTACTACTAGGAAAAAAAAGAAAATTCAGATCCCCTGCCTGCATTTAATTCAAATGAAGGTAAAAAAAAAAGAGAAAACCGTAGTATATCAAAGTGTACTCCTGTACAATGCTGTTTTTTTCTGATTTATCCAATGACAGGTTTACACAAGTTTTAAAGAGTAACCAGTCATTTTCATTTAATTCTTTTGGATCACTTTGTTGCTAGCATTATGTACATGTGTGCAAAATAAAAACCGTTTTTGACTAGACCCCATAAAAACAATAACAGAATACACATTCTAATGGTGAAATGATCATCTTATTTTCAAGAGCATCCCATTCAGAGACTGAAGGAAGCAGGCCTGCTACCCTTTAAAGGTACCAACACTCTTCACTTAAAGCTCAAACATCTAATCTATACTCAATCCATTTTGTTCAAAAAATTGATTTGTCAATTTGTATTGATAACACCTAGACAATTATAGTTACAAAGTTTAAACTCTTAAAAAGTATTAAACTTATTGTCTACCCATTTGACATTTTATGATACCTATTATCCATTTACTGAGAGAAACACAAACACAAAATCACAAACACAGAACATGGATAGTGTTGTCACCTCACAGATCAAGCACCCAGGATTTTAAATCTAATCATTAGCATTGAGTTTACCCATGTCTATGTTTTTCTAACACATCCCCAAAGAAGGGCAGGTTTGATGAACTGGCAATTCCAAAGAGGTCCTGTGTGAGCAAGGCTAAGGGTGTGTGTGTGGGCCCTGCAATGGGATGGCCTTCTGTCCAATGCTGTTTTTTTCTTCCCAAGCCTCCAAACTGGATTGAGTGAGTATGAAAATGTTCTATTTCGTGCAAATTACCTATCAGCTCTTTAAAAACAGTGACGTGCCCAAAAACTTTAAGACTAAAAGTGCCACACACTGCACAATCATACTACTTACTGTCATGCGACAAAGTACATTCCAACTATTTATTTTTTTAATTGTGGACATACCAAAATTTGATCTTAATTTAAAATATGCCTATAGATAAAAGTGATACAACAAATCATGCCATATTTTCATTTTATAGTCTATTGTATAATTTAAATAAACATAAAAACAAATTTCACATGTAGAAAGTAAGTGCACCCCTACATTTCTCACTATCCCAAACACAATTTTAACCAGCTGCAAATGATTTGAGCAATATTTGAGAGGACCTTGGTGGAAACGTTCCTAATATCAAATATTTAGTTTGCATTGTTATTCCTAGGTGAAGTGTCTTATCACCATGTCTACATAGGCCTTTAGAAAGGTTATTGATTCCTCTGAGTCTGGGAAGGGAATTGCATATACTGTATAACAACAAAAAAAAAAAAAAATTGTAAACAACTGGAAATCAATCATTCCACTGTCTAGATCACTTACAATTGGGGAAGATTTCAAATACAGGACAAACTGTCCACATCAGTCAGTCCCTAGCAAGTTCAGCCTGGAAGCAGAACAAGATGCTCAAAAAGTGTCAACCGCTGAACTTCAACACATGACCTGCAGGTAGCTCTTGCCACTTATGCAGCAGCTTATATTTCCACACAGGACCTGGTCTGTTCTAACCAAGACGTAGAAAAGACACTACAAAACCTACTCATTTCTTACCAGCTCTCAAAATAAGCTAATTTGGAAAACCATAGAAAAATACATTAAATTCAAACTCCACAGTGCAGAAAATCAAAAACAGGGAGGATGGCTGGATGTTTAATTTGGGTTTGACCTAATTCTCAAATTTTTGACAGAAATCAATTTAATAAGAGTTTAAATACTTTTTTGCATCATAAATGAAAAAGTACAGGATTTTTTTTTTTTTTTTACACCTTTTAGCCTTGCAGGCTATCAAAGACAGGTAACAGCAAATATGTTTAAATTATTCTCTCTCTTGCCCTACGTGCACTTTCAACGCCTTTCCTCTGTATTCGCATGTATCTGAACTACTCTACCAACACTCCGTCTCTTGAGCACATTCAGGAGAAGAGTGCTTCTCAGACTAAATTATTTTCGAGGAGGCTTTCTCACAACCATTCCACTTTTACACTTGCTGTCTTTGAAGGCGGCTCTGCGTACCTCCCATGCCATTTCTACTTGTGTGTCTGACACTTGAACTTCTTTCATTGCATCACTAAAGCCAAACTGACCTATCAGATTGCTGAGAGGAACTGGACAAACAGACTGTAGTGTTTTATTATACAGTTGATAGATAAGCATGATGGGTTTGTCATTCGGCATTATTTAAAAAAATTTAAAAAAACACTTCCTTGTATATATTGTGCTTTTGATATTTTGAGTAATTCTGCTTCAGAATTACTTACCTATTCAAACTGACTCCTCTAGAAAACACCGATTTGTAGCTGAACATGCAGGCAACCAAAATAAACAGATACTAGGTCGGTCTTGCATACTGATAGAAGGAAACATATGTACACAGTAGCCAGTTCTGTGTTCACTAATTTTTTGGTTAGTTTCCTAATATACTGTAAACTTAACAGTTAAATGATGGGATGAAGTTGCAATGAAAACATTATCTGTACTTTTAACACCTCATATCTGATCTGCATGAGCTGTACATGAACAAAATGCGCAAGAACATAATAAAACCTTCAGACGTGAATGACAATTCATCTTTGGCAGTGATCAGGGTGCTGTCATCAGGAAACCACGCAAAACACAACTGAATCATGTTAGGTAGTAAGACAATATGGGCAAAAAAAAAAAAAAAGATACTGAGGGATAAATGCATATTGTCATATTTCATTAAAGAAAATAAAAATAGGCATGCATACTTTATAAATGACAATTTGTGAAACAAAAAAGTTTTCAAAAATACAGTGCATGCATGAAGATGAAAAAACTTAACTACCTTTAATACAATTGTGCAACATTTTAAACTGTTTAAAATTCCCCAATGTATATAAGGAAATAACTACATTGTTATGTATACACTCATTGTGAAGTTTATTAGGTACACTTGATTATCACACAAACAGCTTATTCCTCCAACCATGCTGCTGAAACTCAATAAATACAGCATGGAGACATGATGCAGAGGAGTTCAATTCACCCAAATGAGTTATGTGTGTGATGTAAGGGTGTACTCACACTGGCAATTTGTTCCTTGCCCAAACATGTTTGTCCACATGCAACCCCACCAAGTCTAATTCGTTAGATGTGACCGCCCCATGCCGGGCTAATCGTACCGTGCCATGGCCTACTTGGAAGAGGTGTGCCTGGGCACAGCTCAGAAGGATCGGGGACAGTATGATCGCTAAACGTGCCTGTGCACAGGAAACAAATATATCAATCATGTAACAAGTAGGGTTGTGCAATTTCCATTACTTTCAACATCATTTGATGCTGCAAATTCCTCCCTTAACATCATTTGTCTCCGGAAAAATATTCTCGTAAACATGCAGGACAATTAACAGCAAAACACTGTGCTGCACAACCAATAAATATTTAAGAGGGTAGTGCGATATCTTGCGCTACACAACTCCCAAAATAAGTAAAATCATTTTGACTTGAATGCTGTCACTCCATGCTCGGACCTTGTTTTGGCTTTACATGAAGGCAATTACGGGGCAATTGTGCTTGGGCAAGGTACAGAACAAAAGTGCCTAGTGCAAGTACACCCTTAACGATCCAGATGTGATCACTGGAGCAAAATTAGCCAATTCCAGTACCTCAGAAACAACTGTTCTCCTGGGACTTCCATATACTATACTCTCTACAAGTAACACAGCATTGTGTGGTAAACAAAAAAATATCCAAAATGCAATGGTTCTGTGGGGGGAAAACACCTAGTTAACAACAGGTGTCAGAAAAGATAGGCTTAGTATGTTATAGCTCAGAAAAAGGCTACAAATAATCAAGTAACAGCACTTCTAAAACAGTAGTGTGCAAAAAGGCATGACTAAGCACATCCCAGGTCTTGAAGCAGGTGGTCTATTGCCATGTGACCATCAAGACTGAAGACTGGAAAAAATGTCACCTGGTCTGATTATTTTCAGCTTCTGCTAGAATATGCAGATAACAGGGCCAGAATCTAGAATAAAAGAGTATGAATCTGTGGACCCTCTCGGCCTTGTGCAAGGCTGGTGATGGTATACAATGTTTTCGAGGCACACTTTAAGTGTCTTGGTAGCACACGAGAATCATTTGAATGCAACAGACTATCCAAGCATTGCTGCTGACCACATGCATCCCTGTATGCTCATATTCTGCCCTTTTTCAATGGATACTTCAAATATAGTATAATGTCACAAAGCAGATAGAAAAATCTACAGGAACTGTCAGATGCCCTTGATTCAGCCTGGTTCAAAATCCACGAAAAATGATTCCTGCTACTTGGTGAATTCTTGGCTCAAAGGATCCATGCTGTTGTGGAGTCCTACCTGCTACTGCATAGGTGTAACTAATAAACTGGCTACTCAGCATTATTTGGGCCATGCTCTTTTGATTGCCTTCTTCTTCTTTTGGCTGCTACCGTTAGGGGTTGCCCACAGCGGATCATCTTCTTCCATATCTTTCTGTCCTCTGCATCTTGTTCTGTTAAACCCATCACCTGCATGTCCTCTCTCATCACATCCATAAACTTCTCTAAGGCCTTCCTCTTTTCCTCTTCCCTGGCAGCTCTATCCTTAGCATCATTCTCCCAATATACTCAGTATCTCTCCTCTGCACTTGTCCAAACCAATGCAATCTTGCCTCTCTGACTCCCAACCGTCCAACTTGAACTGACCCTCTAATGTACTCATTTCTAATCCTGTCCTTCCTTGTTACACCCAGTGCAAATCTTAGCATCTTTAACTCTGCTACCTCCAGCTGTCTCCTGCTTTCTGGTCAGTGCCAACGTCTCCAAACCATATAACATAGTTGGTCTCACTACCATCCTGTAGACCTTCTCTTTTACTCTTGCTGATACCCATCTGTCACAAATTACTCCTGCCACTCTTCTCCACCCATTCCACCCTGTCTGCACTCTTTTTCACCTTTCTTCTACAATCCATTACTCTGTACTGTTGATCCCAAGTATTTAAACTCCTCCACCTTCGCCAACTCTACTCCCTGCATCCTCACCATTCCATTGACCTCCCTCTCTTTTACACCAATGTATTCTGTCTTGTTCCGACTGACCTTCATTCCTCTTCTCTCCAGAGCCTATCTCCACCTCTCCAGAGTCTCCTCCTCAACCTGCTCCCTACTATCGCTACAGATCAGAATATCATCAGCAAACATCATAGTCCACGGGGACTCCTGTCTAATCTCGTCTGTCAACCTGTCCATCACCATTGCAAATAAACGGCTCAGAGCCGATCCCTGATGTAATCCCACCTCCACCTTGAATGCATCCGTCACTCCTACCACAGACCTCACTACTGTCACACATTCCTTGTACATATCCTGTACAACTCTTACATACTTCTCTGCCACTTCCGACTTCTTCATACAATACCACAGCTCCTCTCAAGGCATCCTGTCATATGCTTTCTCCAGGTCCACAAAGACGCAATGCAACTCCTTCTGGCCTTCTCTATACTTCTCCATCAACATCCTCAGAGCAAGCAATGCATCTGTGGTGCTCTTTCTTGGCATGAAACCATACTGCTGCTAACTAATCAAGCTTAAAACTTAACCTAGCTTTCATTACTCTTTCCCATAAGTTCATGCTGTAGCTCATCAATTTTATCCCCCTGTAGTTATTACAGTCCTGCACATCCCCCTTATTCTTAAATATCAGCACCAGTACACTTCTTATCCACTCCTCGGGAATCCACTCACTTTCCAAGATTCCAATAAGCAATCTGGTTAAAAACTCCACTGACATCTCCCCTAAACACCTCCATGCTTCCACAGGTATGTCATCAGGACCAACGGCCCTTCCATTTTTCATCCTCTTCATAGCTTTCCTTACTTCCTCCTTGCTAATCCATTACACTTTCTGATTCACTATCTCCACATCATCCAACCTCTTCTCTCTCTAGTTCTCTTTATTCATCAGCATCTCAAAAAACTCTTTCCATCTGCTCAACACACTCTCCTCGCTTGCGAGTATGTTTCCATCTTTATCTTTTATCACCCTAACCTGCTGCACATCTTTCCCAGCTCTGTCCCTCGGTCTATTTTTTTTTTAGATTGTGCACCTTTTAAACTAAAAAGCTTCTTTGCATCTGCAGATATGAAATCACTAATACAAGTTCTTAAGCACATGCTGGGCTGATCTGATGGTGCAACATATGCTATTGCATTATTTTACAGAATTGCCTACTCTAAGGGGAAAAAGTAACTAAACTTAAGTTTCACTCTAAACAACAAAACACAAATTCTGCAAACTGCTAAAAAAAAAAAAAAAGTTAAAAACTACTGAGTGGCTTTCAGACCTAAAAAACTCTCTTCACTCAAATCAAAATCGCCATTTTTTACCTCATGTATGCATACTGGCATTTTACTGTACTTTTCATTTTGATAAAACAACATGATTATAACTGTTCAGTATACGTTACTTTTAGTTGAAAGTAAACAAGAACATATTAAAAGTTAATACCTATGCACATTGGGAAATGCAGTACAATTCAAAATTGCCTTTAAATTATTTATAATGGGTACTGTGTGCTGGACAACATATTAATGGATGTCTAAAGGCTCATTTATACTTCACGCTCACAATGCGTACGCGCCCGCATCATAGCCGCCACGCGTTCTGAGCATTCATTTGATGTGTCCTCTGAGCAGGTCCTCAGAAATTAACGCGACGTGTGCGCAAGTTGCAGTACCAGCAAAAAGTCGCGGGGCACAGTGTGCTAAAAGTTGGAATGTGACATCAGAGTCTCTGTTTACTATCTACATGTGACAGAAAGCCGCTTTGCGGATCCTACGAGATCGGTGTGCGCTTCAATATTTGATACGATGTGGTGAAGCAAAATGCCGACAGATGTATTTATGGTGCTTTTATATTCAAGCGTTGCATATTCCCGATTGTAATGACACGATACATTTTAAAATTCTCACATACCATCTTCTGTGCCCTTTATTTTTTCTAGGGCTACCACTGCTCCTGACAGCAGCAAATCGCCAGCAATAGATCGCCACACTGAGCACATTAAATGTATGATATTCCAACTCTCTGCACATTTAGAATCCTTAGATTTATACTTGATATCATTTTCATGATGAAAAGCATTAAAGTATATTACATTTTACAGATAAATCGGTACTTTCATTTAAATAATGAATACTGTTAGTAATTACACACATAGGGTGACACAGTGGTGGAGCGTTAGCGCTGCTGTCTTGCAGGGAGTCACGTCACTGATATTCCCTGCCTGGAGTTTACACGTTTTCCTGCTGGGTTTCCTCGGTGTGCTCCAGTTTCCTTCCAAAGATATACAGATTTGGGGATTTGGTGCCGCTAAAATGACACTAATGTATGTGTGCTTGTATTCACCTTGCGATGAGCCGAGGCATCATCCAGGGATTGTTTCTCACTCGTGCCCAATGCTTGCTGGAATGGACACATCCCTGGATTTAATCAATAAACATCCTTTTCAGAGATATTGCGGTAAGGTGTCATCGAAATTTAATGGGTGTTCTAGGCAATTCACAACACAGAGAAGCCAAACATGTTCTCAGCGTGATAATATCTCGCACTGCCACCTGGCGGATTCCTCCAGATTTACGTAAAGTACGCGCGCAAGTATAAACACTTCAATGCTTGCGTAGCAGAAGCGTCCGCTGCAGCATGCGCCGCGTGAAGTATAACTCCGGCCTAAGTAGACACATGTTTGTTTTTACTCATTAGTGAAGTTTTTTTTGTTTTTGTAACTAAGCATATTCGATGCAAAGAAGTCACGCTGGTCTTAGACAAATGCCATAGATTTACGTTTTCCCCCAAGTGACCTTAGGTTGAGTACCTTTTGTTTAAAGGATGTGTTTGAAGAGATAAAATATTAGCTGCATGGAAGAAAAAAAAAAAACAAATTATTAATAAAACTCCCATAAAACAGGTAAATTAAAATCACATACTAAATACTGCCAAGTCGAAGAAAATGTTCTTAATAACAGCAGCTCAATGACTGACACGATAACAATTACCAAATTTTTTATTTGACAACATACACAAGACATTGGATTCTCTTAAATCAAAGCAAGAAGAAGTTGAACAAAATTATCTTTCAAAGTAAAAAGAATCACTTTGAACTAAACAATATGCAAACTCTGCCCTTTACCATAAAACAAATATTTTATTGAATCTAAACAAATGTGACATAATGAGAAAATAAATCTGGCTACGTGAAATATTTTAAGTGCTAACAGAAATAGTTCTATATTGAGCACCATAAAGAATATTTAACTTATGTGGTGCTGCTTTAATTGATGGGTGCAAGAGAATTTTATATATTTCTTTGGTTCAAAAATAAAGTTTAAAAAGCGCATTTCATTTTTAAGCCATTGTTTGTGCATGTATATAAAATATCTTGTTTTGATATGCTAGTCAAACCTGACTTTGCCTTTTACCTCCTTCGCTCTCATTTCCCTGAAACTATCATTTTGTTTATGTCTAGTGCCGGCAAAAACTGAAAATTTTAAACACTTACATTCCCTTATACTACCTTTTAATAAAAACCAGGACAAGATGCCAGCAGCTGGTCCCGTTTCTTCAGCTCCACCACATCGCTTTCCACTTCAGCATAAAGAAAAACAAGGATGCTACATGAAAATGGACTTTAACACAAGAGGGATGTTTCACAATGAGAGAAAATACATACTTTAGTTTTTAATATGAATCACTCATTATCAGTAAGGCGATCAATTTGAAACAATTTCTAGTTCAGAAGGATATCTGCTTTTCCTGCAAAAAGCAAACAACTAACTAGGATTTTGTACTAATAAATATCTCTTTGTGAAACCTCACCTCAATTTTTTATCATTACTTACATAACCATTTAAATTCAATTAGTCTATGACTGGTCCTGTAATAAACCAAAACTACTCTTGAACTGCAAAATTATTTAATGTACAGTACATTATATAAAGTCGAGGCAAGCTTTAAAATCAAAATGACTCAGAATGCAATTAGGCTGCCTTCAAACTTAACAAAAAACATTACATCCTCAAAAAATAAATTTTCAAGTTATTTTTTAACAGTCAATATAACTGCCTAAAAATGTCTGCCTAGCAGTGTCAGGGTTTGCTGCATGTCCAGAGAGTTATCACTGACACACCCACAAAGGATGCTTCTAACAAATCAGTATTGAACATGTTACTGTGTAGAACAAGCAGCACCTTTGTGAGCATTATCTTCCATTAATTGATCCTTACCATGGAGATTGTGGCATTTTTGCATTGGTGTTCTGTAACTCCCACCAGCCCAGTATGGCAGAACAATCACCTAGAAAAAAACTGTCAAAAGGTTTAGCAGTAACTTGCAATAAACGATTTTTCAAAACAAAGCATGCTCAAAACTGATTTAAGCATTACAGAAAATGTTCAGAAGGTCAGATCATAGTAGCACGTTATTGGGGATCTGTCCTCCTTTTGCTTCCAAATTATTATTATTTTTTTTCTTTTTAACAAATGTTCAGTTTTATAGTTTTGCACAAATGAAAAAAAAGTAAATAGTACTTGACCCTACATTTTGAATGAAGAGCCCGCACTATGGGCACATTTGGAGCAGAACTCCACCGACACGTGGTTCTTGTCCACGTGTAGACAGACTCCTCCTAGGTCGCCCTCCGGCATCTCGCTCCTCATCGGTCGTGTATAATCGTGGTCACTTTCGACGCACTCCCGAAACAGCGATGTGGACAACTTGACGCCGTTCACTCCCGTGAGCCTCCCAAGAAGCTGCGCCAGCACACTGTCGTTGGAAAGCACGGCGCGCAGATACCGCGTCTCATCCTCCAAACTTTCCACGCGTTTGTTCAGGTGCGTGTTCTCCTCACGCAGCTCCTGGTTCTCCGTCGACAAACGGGCAACTCTGCTCTCCAAACCCTGCACGTACTCTTTCTTCTTTAAACGGTTAATTCTAGCCGCAATGGCATTGCGATTAGTTTTCCCAGAAGGCTCTTCTTTCGTTGGCGAATCCTCTCTCTGCTGCTTAAAAGCTTGAGACTGGGAGCTGTCGACAGCGGCACCAACAGGATCTTCTGTGTACTGTAAGGTGTCCAAGCCGAAGTCTCGAAGAGACGCTTTATCCTCGGAATAAAACTCTTCCATGGATTCCAGTACTTGTAACTGTGTCCAGTTTAAATCTCCAAGACCGAACAGGTCTGGCAATTCCACATTTGACAAATCATCTTCTGTAACAATATCAGACACTGCCCGTGACTGTGTGTCTAAATTTTCCATCGAGTCACCGGTGAGGAAATCCACTCGATGATCTGTCCGAGGCTCCTCGCACTTCTGCTTCGCCTGTAGACCTTGGGGTCCCTCGCCACATCTCCTTTTTCGTCGAGTTACGCGAGAATCAGTTTTGAACCCCAATCCTTCGGCGTAACCATCGGTAGGCTCGCCCGCGTTGTTCTGCATAGAACGGTTTTTCACAACCCGCCCGCTGCGTCTCATGATGGGGCAGATCTGCTATCGCATGCCCTCAGTCATATTACTCACTGCGGGTGATGCTGGGAATCTTCTGAGTCCTTAAATGAACGGTCCATTTAAACAAATCCAAACAGGCGCAAGTCCGTCTTGCAGCACATTCAAGGCCTAAAGCATAAAACAGCCCTTTTAACTTCAGTTTATTACAACGCTTTCTTACAAAATTACTTCAGTGTCATTGTCGCCAAACGTTTACTAGGTTTCCCTGAAAGCCTTTACTGTTTCTATGAAACGGAAGAAAAAAAGATCGCGTATGATACAACCACGACAATGGCGACTGCGTACAATGACAAAGCGAATTCTCACGTTGGTGTATATCCGGTAGTTGGCTGAGAATATCGCCGAAATTACGTTACTGCCATCTGCTGTGCGGAGGTGCTCACGATACGCGTAACTCCTCTATCTATTCATTTGCCCATACCGCGAGAAGCATAGACATAGAATTACTAGACGCCTCATGACCAGCAGCATCGTACGTCAACGTCGCCGCCATATTGCGAGTGGCACTGCTGTGGAGTGAAGTACAGTACAGGTAATGGATAAAGATGCCTCACACATGTGCTGCTTGGGATTGTACAAACCGCTGTACGCTCCAGACCAGATCACAGGGATTACATTTCATAGGTAAAGCTGAACAATTGTTTTGGTTATATTTGCCCATTAGAAAATCCCGTTTTATAATCTTAACTTTAGCTACGCCAGGCTAAGCTAGCAAAGCTATGCATTTATGTGCTCAAGTGAGCCTCCAAACAACGTTTTGGCTAAACGTATTTAGTCACTAACTATGTAGATTGTTGTTAGCTGTTAACATTTCTCAAACTTTGAAAGTTTCCCAAAGAAATCCACCTCAGGAAACAGTGGGAGGTAGCCCTTAGACAGGATTTTGACAAAGCTGTCCTGTGATGTGCGCCGTGCTAGTTTGGTAACAGATGCTGTACCGGCATCATATGATCAAAGCTAACACTTGCTCACATTAAAAAAAACAAAGGAGGTGTGATGATTCCTTCTGAGGGTACAGTCAAGGTGGTCAAAGTAGCTGAGCGTGTTATCTGACAGTCGACATTAGGGCAAGCTGTCAGTGTATCTTTGATCAATCAGTTTGTTCGGGCTGAGATTGGTTCAGATGCTGTGTTTTTTCTCAAGGAGCACATTGAGGAAACACAGTTTGAAATTGACATCTATCATTTTATGCTCATGTCTTTAGTTGTGTCTGTCTTTCACAAACTAAGGCTGCACCATATTGCCAGACTGAATTCTCAAATTACAGAGTGGCAACACACAGAAAAAGCTATGTAAGACAGTTCTGTTTCGTGGATTTTAGATCCCATCCTGTATATATTTAAGTAACCACATTGTGTGTGTGTGCACGTGTGTGTGTGAGAAAGAGAGAGAGAAATTGAGAGAGGAATGAGTGAAATGTTTTCAGAAATTATTAAGCCAATTAGTATACAATAAAATTGTTTATTTTTGTCATTGAGCGTATCATATCACTGTTAAAAGAAAGACCAGACTGCCAGTTGCAGTCTTACTATTTTGACTTTCAGACATTAGTCAAGTTTTCGTCTCAATAATTAATAATAATAATAATACATTTTATTTAATAGGCGCCTTTCTTAGCACTCAAGGACACCTTACAATAAAATTAAACAGTAAAATTAAAACAAGAGAATGATAAATCAAAAAGCAATAATTAGCAAACAAACAAAGATAACTGGCAGTAATAGTGCAAAATTCACAATTGGTATGCCAGTTTGAAATGAAAAGTTTTGAGGGTAATTTCAAAATGTGTTATTGAATCGAGTTAATGTATATGAGAGGGAAGAGAATTCCAGAGTTGAGGTGCACTATGAGAGGATGCTCGAACTCCCAGAGCACTGAGTCTGATGTGCGGTACAGAAAGTAGAGCTGCAGATGAGGATCTGAGGGAGCGAGAGGGAGTGTAAGTCTGGAGGTGATCAGTGAGGTTGTGGAGAGCTTTAAATGTTAAGAGCAGTATTTTGTATTGTATTCTGTAGTGAACAGGGAGCCAGTTAAGTTGAGAGAGAATAGGTGTAATATGTTCAGTGGATTTAGAACAGCAGGTTATTATCCTGGCAGCAGAATTTTGCATAAGTTGTAAGCGATGGATAAGTTTTTGTGGGATGCCAGATAGAATAGCATTACAGTAATCTATACGTGAGGTGTCTAGGGCATTAACCAATACTTCAGTACTGTGTTGCGTAAGAACAGGACGAAGTCTAGAAATGTTTTGGAAATGGAAGAAGGCAGTCTGAGAAATGTTACTTATATGGGAGGAATTATTTAATAATAATATAATAATAATAAATAATAATTATTATTATTATTTAATAATTGCCATTATTAGTGTATACATGGATATAAATAATTGCATTTAAATGATTAGACAAAATCTGTTGTATGTAAACGATACTGTTTTAAACGTTATTGTTTTTTCATCAGAAAACCTGGCTTCCATGTTTACCTGTATTAGTTTAAATGGCACTTTTGCCACTCGCAATATGGCGGACGCGCTGATGTATTGTGTCGACTGGGCAACACAGTGAATGCAGCGTCTATCTACTGTATATATGTCTATGGCGAGAAGGGCTCGGCTGCAGGTCCTGTTGCTGTCACCTATAACCCACATCTTGAAGCCCTTTGAAAAATTATAATAGAACTTCAGCCAATGCTAAACAATGACAAAACGCTGAAAAATGTATTTCCAGAACCATCCCTCCTGGCATACAGACAACCACCAAACCTGCAGCAAGTAATTGTCCGAAGCCCCCTAAGTGAGCCAACAGAAAATGGCACATCTCCCTGCCTACAGAAAAGATGCAAAACATGTCCTTACATTTATGATAAAGATTGTGTAGTTATACCACACTGCCGACTAGAACACCGCATAAAGGCATCATTTTTCTTGCAGATCATCTAATGTGGCCTACCTAATTCTGTGTATGAAAAGTCCCAACACTGCACTTTATGTTGGAGAAACTGGACAAACACTCTGCCAAAGAAAGAATTTACACATGTTGCACATTAATCATAGCAACAGAGATGTTCTTGTAGCAGCTCACTTCAATAGCCATTGACACTGTGAGAGGGACTTTAAAGTCACAGTGCTTTATGGGCAGCTTCAGAACACAGCAAGAGAGAAAAAAATAGGAAGTTAAACTGATCCTAAAATTTAACACATTACAACATGGTTTAAATAGAGACAAGAGTTTTATGGCCAGACATGAGGATTGTTTGCATCTCTCGGACTGACACAGACAATCTGACTACAGATCCACATTGTATTGAAAAACTCATCAGAAACTTCAAAAGACTTTGTTGGACAGTTATATTATGAAAAGATCTTAATTATACAGTGTTCTCCTCTCTTGCTAATGATTCTTAGCCTGGAGAGGTCTATTAATTTTTTACATTTAAGATGTCTCACTTAAAGGTTTCCCAGTGCTGTACCTGTCCTGGTGCCTATATAAACACAGGGAACTCCAGTTTCTGTATTACATTTTGCCTGATAAAGAGGCCTGAGTTGCCTCAAAAGCTTGCATATTGTAATCTTTTTAGTTAGCCAATAAAATGTGTCATTTTGCTTGACTTCTCACTACATCCATAGTGACTAACACGGTACAACACCCTAGTGCTACAATTCAAAAAAGAAAAGGAGCTGAAAATGTTTTCTGACAAGGAACAACGGCACAACAGAAACACGGATGGACTCACAGAATAAAAAGCTCAGTATATTTAAAGCAGTTTTAGAGCCATTAAACAAAACTAATGAAATGTACGATTATATATAGCAAATCCAAGTGTTTTGTGTTTATCGTCATTACTGACATATTCTATTTTTAAGCATATTGTTTTAATTATTTTTCCCTTCTTGTATTATTTCTTTTTAATATTTGTGTTATTTCATTTATTAACTTTTTAACTTATTTATGAAATGTTATGCAGAGTATCTGCAATGTTAGTGTACAATATGAAAGGTAGTTATGTTTATCGTCATCATTAACGTTTGTTCGGTATCTTATTTAGCTTGATTTTTCTGTAGTTAAGTTAGCTATGTATAAAAGCATGATAGCACTTTCTGCCAAATTAGTATTGCATATTATTTTGTCTTTATTTCCACAGCCACATTTCTCCATAAAGGCAGGGAATATAAAATCAACTTTGATTACATTGATTAAATATCAAAATGATTCAAATTGCTCTCTTCGTAAAAAGCAGTGAGACTACAGCATCCTGCTGCCTCACCTTCAGAGCCATGAAGGCCACATTGTAAAGTATGCAGGTATTCATGCAAGTAGTGTATGTGTGTGAGTTTTATTTAAAAAAGTGACACTAGGCTATTTTACTTGCAAACATTTCTATTGGGGCGGCACGGTGGCGCAGTGGGTAGCGCTGCTGCCTCGCAGTTGGGAGACCTGGGTTCACGTCCCAGGTCCTCCCTGCGTGGAGTTTGCATGTTCTCCCCGTGGGTTTCCTCCGGGCGCTCCGGTTTCCTCCCACAGTCGAAAGACATGCAGGTTAGGTGGATTGGCGATTCTAAATTGGCCCTTGTGTGAGTGTGTTTGTGTGTGTCCTGCGGTGGGTTGGCACCCTGCCCAGGATTGGTTCCTGCCTTGTGCGCTGGGATTGGCTCCAGCAGACCCCCATGACCGTGTGTTTGGATTCAGCGGTTTGGATAATGGATGGATGGACATTTCTATTGTTGTTTTTGTTTAAAAGTCAATGTCAGCAGTTTACTGTATGTCAGTATTTAATGTTTTTGTTTGATTAATTTTTTACTCCTTGTATTGGGGCCTTCCAAGTCAGATGAATAGCCATGACTGTGGAATTTGTATGTTAATGGTGTGACCATTTCATGTTATAACTATATTTTTTGTATATCTGTTGTGATGGACGGTCAGGATGCCCAAAGAATGGAAGGATGGGGGAAGGCAGCTGCTTTAGGACACTGCCTCCCCCAGGACATTAGGTGGCGGCTTCCCTATAACATAGCGGTGCCCCAGATTCCCACAGGGCACCATGGGATATGGAGTTCATCTTCACAGCCCTGCTGGGTACCGTGGGTGCCGCCAGAAGATGCAGCAGGGAGACCTGGGAGTCTCTACTTTCTACATAGCCTGGAAGTACTCCAAAGTCACGGGGATGAAAGTCTAGAAGTACTTCCGGGCTGAAGAAAATGCAAGTTCTCCATCTGACCTGGAAGTGTTGGCAAGTCACGGGGACAGAAGGACAGAAGCACTTCTGGGTCAAGGACTATATAAAGGACTACTGTAATCCTAGCAAACGAGCCAGAGTTTGGAGGTAGAAGACAGCTTGTTGGGATGTGTGGAGGAGAGAATTGCATGTGATTATTGTGCTTATTTACTAGCCTGTATATGGTGTCTGTGGTGCTTCAAGAGCACTATATTTATAAAAGAAAAGGAATTAAAAATACCTTGTTGTACTTTTACCTGGTGTCCTGGATGTCTGTCTGACGGGTTAGAGGAGCGACATCGCCCTCTAGTGTCACACTGTATTTAATGATGTGTTCAGGTTTCCAAATGACCATTTTATGGTTTCTTTGTAGAATGCGCTGAGGCCCCCTTCAGTTTTAACGAAGTGTGTCTCAACTTTAGTACTGTACTCTCTTTTTTCACTGTAGCATTTGTGGAGGGAGGATTATATCTGGTTGTTGGTTCTCGTTTTTGGCACCTTCTAAAAATTGTGTTCGATATTTGTGTTATATTTATTTTACTTTATGGTATTTCTATTATTTTTTTCTTTTAGCATACTGTCCCTAGTGGTTTTGATGTTCCAGAAATGCCTACCTTTCAAAATCCACATATTTTAAATGTATGTTTGTAATGGTGTGCATAAATATTTTTGTAACATTAAACTCCTTTTAACAACTCGATTCTGCTCGATCCTCTTTAGAATGACATGCCTGCTTTGAGGAAGTGCTGGTGTTGAATGTTGCTTGAGAACTCCGGCACCAAGGGGTAAATGAAATTTAAATTTCCTTTAATAAGTGTCATTCAGTTCTGCAGTAATGTGGCAAATATACTTAGCCATGTTGTAAGTCAATGACAAATAATCAAAATGTTTACCATTATAAACGTAATGCTTATTTTTAAAATCACTGAAGTAAATGCTCACATTGGACTGAAAAAGCAAACACCCTTCTAAATGAAGGCCAAGAACCCAACAAAATATTAGAAGGTACAGAAATGATACACAGCCTGGACAGGGTCATTTCTGTGCATGTTGTTTTGGTTCTTTTTTAACATTTCCTTAGGTAAGTTTTTTTTCAGTTTTCAGGTTTAGACTCTATTGAGCCATTAATGAAAAGACAGAAGATGAGTAAAGACTTGAACTACATCTGAAGTGAAACAAATGTGTTGCTATTATTACATAACACTGCGTTCATGCAGGTTTCAGATCTTGTCTTTTAGAAGAAACATCAGCCTCCCTTTTCCAACATCCAGCACAGAGCATTAATGAGCAGGTACAGACATAACATTTTATAAACTTTTATAAGAAAGATGAAATACATTTTGTTGACCCTGGCTTGCAATGCCTATTGTATAGTGAATAAAATGTATAAAAAGACTTTTAGTGCTTATCTCAGATGCATACTGTTAGTGGTTAACCAGTAGAAGTCAAAACCCAAAAGACTAAAAGCCTGTTTTACGTCTTCTGGTATAGAAATACAACTATGAAAAATGTAAATGCATTGTGTACTGTGTTAGTAATAGTGTATGGTAAGAAATATTGAAGACTTGTAGAATCTGTGATTGAAAGCAGGAATGTTAATAATGTATAACAAATTAAGAATATACTGTGCATAATTTATTTCTCTTTCCTTTTATTACATTCCTTGTATTTGAGGAGGATACGGCTATAAGCTTTATGATGACTGACTAGCAGTCATAAAACATATTATAGCAACATGGAATCCTTCAGCTTCTTAAGGAGGCAGAGAAGTAGTGTGCTGAGAATACATCTTTGGTCAGGGGCAAGTCTCACTCCCTTCATTACTGTCAATGGAGAAAGATGACACTGAGGAGGCCCTTCAGAAATCTGATTTGCTATCTGAATTTCCAGAAGAAGAGGAGTGGGAATATGTCCTTAGACCCTTCACCTTGTTTTATTCACATATGGAAGACATGTATCTGCTTTTGGATAACGTGAGAAAAGAAAAATGATCGTGTTTTGTGAGAAAATGTAACATAAACATACATGTCCCTCACTGTTCTGTTACAACCTACAATTCTTGTTCTATATTTTATATATTGTTTAACTTTTTTGTGATAAATGTTGCAAACCAACTTCGTCTTTGCAGTCCATTGTCTCAGATCTGCATTTCTTAGTTTTATGTATTAAAATGTTTTATAAAACAGGGCAAGGCAAACTTTATTTATAAAGCACATTTACAACCATCAAAACTGAACCAAAGTGCTGTACAAACAAGGGTAAAAGAAGCAATTAAAATATCTATGTACATATCAAAAAACTGCAAGCATATCCAATGATTACATAAAAGATAAAACTAAAAATGCCCACACCCATACATACATACAGTATTTATAATCATGAATATACATGAGCCAACATATACAAACATAATGTCAGCCTCTTGCAGGCACATACAAGTGAAGAGGTTCCAAGAGGCAAGATGGGGCTGATCCATTCAAACATTTGAAAACAAGTAATGCAATTTTAAAGTCAATTCTGAAGTGGACCGGAAATCAATGAAGCAAGGTCAGTATAAGTGAAATATGGCCACGCTTACAAAGTTGTGGACTAGTTGTAGGCTTGCAACAAGACCTGATCAACACCTACCTACAAAAAATTGCAATAGTCCAAGGTTGGATGTTCTTTTCAAGATCACTGAAAGAAAGAAAAGCTTTTACCTTAGATCAGTGTTTCGCAAACTTGGTCCTGGGGAACCCCTGTGGCTGCAGGTTTTTGTTCCAACCAGCTTCTGTTTTTAATTGAACTCCTGGGCTAATTAAGTGAACTGATATTTTCCAAGTTCTGTGTTTAAGGAACAATATAGAAATTAGAAAACTAAGTTTGATAAAAAAAATATTAAAATGTACCAAGCACTTATATAGGAATAATGTATTTTTTTTTCTTTTTAACAGTATTTTCATCTTGATTTTCATTCTACTTTTCTAGGTCTTCTAATTGTTTAATTAATCCATTATTTACTAATTAGTGGGTCTGACGCTAAAGTAGTTGCAGCCTTTGATTATTCAGTGTGTTGTTTGCCTGGGTGTCTGATCTGCTTGTTTTACATTATCATTATTAAGATATAATGAAGAGGGAAAAACTGCACAGAGAAAGGGCAAAGTATAATGAAATCAACAAAAGAGAGTTAAGCATTTAAATCTATAGAACAAGCAGAAATATTTCTAAATGTCTTATAAATGTAAAAATCATGCTGCTGTGCTTTTCCGAATGTCGAATAAAAGAAAAAAAAACCCAGCTAATTAAATGAGCTCAGTGCTATCAGGTATTGTCACCGATTAGGAATCCGGTTGGAACAAAAACCTGCAGCCACAGGGGCTCACCAGGACCGAGTTTGGGAAGCACTGCCTTAGATAAAAGTCTCACCTTGAAAAAGCTTTATTTAACCTCAGAATTTATCTGTTTGTTGAGTTTGAATTCTAACTGAAGCTTTATGATATGTATATGGCAAGGGGTCCAAGAGCAACATCAGAGACACTCAGAACTTCTGAACACCACAATCTCAGTTTTGTTATCATTTAGTTAATGAACATTCATTGCCATCCAGGTTTTTATATCATTTAAGCACACATGGAGGGCCTGTATTGCCTCGCTTTGCTTTGATTTTAGTGGCAAATGATTTGAGCGTCATCAGCATAGCAGTGAAAGGAGATGCCGTACTTGTTAACAATGAAGTCTAAAGGTAACATGTCTCTCTATTATATAAAAAAATATTTCCACGAGGCGAGACTTTTTGGTGACATGACGTTTCGGAAAAGATTTTTTCAAATCCTGTCACACCCTCTTCTCAACCATATACAACCACGCACACGATACTCTCACCTCATTTGTGGGAATTCTTTTGACAGACCCGGTTTCTGCTCTCCCAGCACTTATAAATTTTAACATTTTCCTCACTTTAAGTTCCCAATTAAAGAAGACGTATTACAGTATGTCCAAATCTTATTGAAGAATTTCATCATGAAGGGTTATCAGCAGAAAAAATGAGTACACGGGCAATCCTAGCACCGAGAAACAATGAAGTCAAACGAATTAAAGCCAAAAATGTCAAATGCATATCAATACACTATGACGAAACAGTTGGTGGTGATTGTGTGGAAGATGAAAACATCAACTTACAATATCCCGAAGAATGTCTACAACCGTTAACACCGTCTGGTCTTCCAGCGCACTAATTACAGTACAGTGATCCCTCGCTATATCGCGCTTCGCGGCTTCACTCCATCGCGGATTTTATATGTAAGCATATTTAAATATATATCGCGGATTTTTCGCTGCTTCGCGGGTTTCTGCGGACAATGGGTCTTTTAATTTCTGGTACAAGCTTCCTCAGTTGGTTTGCCCAGTTGATTTCATACAAGGGACGCTATTGGCAGATGGCTGAGAAGCTACCCAGCTTACTTTCTCTCTCTCTCTCTCTTGCGCTGACGTAGGGGGGGTGTGAGCAGGGGGGCTGTTCGCACACCTAGACGATAGGGACGTTGCTACCTTCTGTGTGCAGCTGCTTCCTGAAGGACATGCTGCACGGTGCTTCGCATACTTAAAAGCTCAAAGGGCACGTATTGATTTTTGACTTTGGCTTTTAAGTATGCGAAGCACCGCCGGTATAAAGCTGTTGAAGGCGGCAGCTCACACCCCCTCCGTCAGGAGCAGGGAGAGAGAGAGAGAGAGAGAAAAACAAACAGCCCTATTGATTTTTTTTTTTGACTGCTTGCTTTGTTCTCTGTCTCTCTCCTGACGCGCACTCCTTTGAAAAGGAAGATATGTTTGCATTCTTTTAATTGTGAGACAGAACTGTCATCTCTGTCTTGTCATGGAGCACAGTTTAAACTTTTGAAAAAGAGACAAATGTTTGTTTGCAGTGTTTGAATAACGTTCCTGTCTCTCTACAACCTCCTGTGTTTCTGCGCAAATCTGTGACCCAAGCATGACAATATAAAAATAACCATATAAACATATGGTTTCTACTTCGCGGGTGGCTCTGGAACGCAACCCCCGCGATGGAGGAGGGATTACTGTACTATAGAAAAAAGGATGTATCCTAGAAAGGTAATGTAGTACATCTTCTGCGATAACATTAGACAACAAAGGAAAGAAAAGACAAAGAGTAGAAGACAAAGTAGAATGTCGTAAAGAGGTTAAAAAATGTTGGCGCGATACATATGCAGCGAAGGTTAGAGATTATGAAAGCAGTAAAAATTGAAAGTTTCAAAAAACTGATAGTAAAGATCACATTAGCGCTAACATGGAAATTATTACTCGGCGAAATAACGGAACAGCGAAAAAAAGATCAATTATATGGACATAGGTGATATGACAGAAGTATGTAGATATTGTTTGGCTTTAAAGTTTAAGTTGGAGACTTGTAGATCGTCTAATTCGTGTTGCCATCAGGGAAAAGTAGTGTTTCTTCCCAATGAGGAAACATATCCGTGAGAATTAAACGATTTGTTGTTTAGTGAAAGTGAAATCCACAAACACTATAGGAAAAATATTCAAATCTACAATAATCTATTCGTGTGCGGATCATTCAATGCTCAAAACAAAGATTTACACAATTCTGGACCATACGCTATGAGAATCTGTGGTCCCGCAACAATTAAAGCTACTACAAGTTTAATTTCGAAAAAAAAACAAAATTCGGTCTGGTTTATGTTTATGATCACGGAGAAACAATGCAAAATATAATCGAAAGAGTTAAATGAACAGACGTAGGCCTATTAGAAATTCTACAGCCAATAATGGATACAAATCCTTACGTCCAAAAGTATCGCACTTTACATGAAATCTATCTGCAAAACCCTCACATGCATTTATTGGTTACACTGTAAAAAATTGCCAGGATCTCACGGGAGTTAACTGTAAGTTTTCACAATAAAATACTGTATTCAGAAATGTTTTTTGTAATCACAGCAAGATACGCCGTCTTCTGTCAAAAGACAGCAAATTACTGTAAAATTGTATTTGGAGAAGACCCCGTTGCATTGTGGGATATTACATTCACAGAGAGAGGAAGAAATGAGAATAAAATGGTGCTGTAGTGTACTTCGGCACGTGTTACTTGTACAAACGGGAATTAACTTAACATTCATTGGTTTTTCCTATTATAATTATAACAATTTCTGTTTTGTCTTGTTAGAGAGGAAGATATGCAATCATTTTAAGACTTTATACCCAGAGGGTATTAGAAACTTATATACTGCGCGCTTTCAATTTGTACTTTCTCACATTGTTTGAGTACGTGCGGTTTGATTTAACTTCAGTTCGTGCATTTCTCAATCTAGTTTAAAGCATGCCTTTCAATATATATTAATTCTAGCGTTTGTGTACAGCTTTAATCAGTGATTTCTTTCATAAAATTTAAGTTCTAGCATTTTCAAACCGTTTCAGTTTGTGCATTTTCATTTTTTTTTTTAACTCGTGTCTTATCTTATAGTTTCAGGTCTGCGTTTTCATATTGTTCCATTTGAGCTTTTTCATGTAGTTTTAGTTCATGCATCATTAAGCAGTTTTAATTTGTGCATTTTGATAAAATTTATGTGTTTTTGTTTTAAACTGTGATGAAAGATGTTAGCATGGGAACAGTATAAATTTATATATATTAATTAATTTATGGTAAACTACACAGGCAAAAATAATACATAGAAGCAAATGTATTGATTTAAGAAGGGTTGATAGTAATTTGACTTATAATAGTATTTTAACCGTTTCTTAGTGGTTTAACTTTTTTTGTAGATACATACATATACATTATATATATATATATATATATATATATATATATATATATATATATATATATATATATATAGTGTTAACATTTACCTTTGGAATTCTAACAATATTGTATTTTCCACATTTAAGTTATTGTTAGCTGGTCTGTGTTAGAAGAGGCAGACTTAACAAAATATTTCTTTTACTCTATTAGCCATTAAATAGATTTGCCATTCAATTAATGTTCCATTGTAAATTTAGTAAGTGCCAGTATGTCTGTAGTAATGATACTCAGTTTATTCAACACACAAAGCTGCACAGTAACACTCCCAATTATCAGTATCGGTCTGGTGTGCCTACATGTTCTCCGATGTACTGCAAAGCCATGTTCTGAAAACACACATCTATAGAGACCATAAGGAAGCAGTGCCTTCTCTGCGGCACTACAAGCAATTCATTACACCTTTAAACTGTGTGGTTCAGTCATGTGAAGTTAAGTATGATGCTTTAATTTATGAATTAATTGGTTAATATTTGACTGTCTGCCCCAAACTCTCTTTTAGAAAACGAGTCAAGACATAAGGGAAGTGGTGCTATCTATCTTGCCAAGCCTCTCAAATGAATCCTTAACATCTCTTCTTGAACGGTTAGAAGACCTTGGTTTTGTACAAGAGAAGGATCTGGAGAAATACATTAGGCCAATCCAGTGTCGCAAACTGTTAAACAGCATTAAAAATGAAGGTAAATATATATTTTGATAACTGCCATTGGTAAGCTGAACAAATAACACTGAAGTTCAAAAATTATTGAAGGGCAAACTCATTGACCTGAAAAACACAATCATGTCTTTCACTTACTCCTGTCCTTCATTCTGTTTCTTTCCAGTGGCTATAATATATTGAACTGGAAGAATGTAATTTATCATAAATTAATTTAGTGTGCTGCTTTTTTGTCTTTCTTCTTTTGCTATCATTTCTAGGACTTGTAACAGTTCAAAGTGAACTGGATGCGACTGCCTCTTCATCCGTCTCATCAAGCTCCGTGAGCACTCCACTCATCCTATCTTCTAACTCCTCATGCACTCCAAACTCCTCTGTTTCTTCATCCCCATATCCTGGCAGGCCATGATATACAGAGTTCCAAGTCAATTGGAATAGGATGCCAGCAGCAATTCAAAAATCAGTGGCAAATCAAACAAGACCATCACCAGGGGACAGAAAAGATATGGTGAAAGCAGTGGTGGATCAGATGCTTGAACACAATCTTAACCCATGGAGCAATGTGTCACAGTGTAGTCCGAGGAATTGTAAGGAAATACCCAAAAAGTTTTGCGGATGTTGGGGAAAAAAAGGAGATTGGTTGGAGAGGGCTGCCACTCTCTTCTTCAGCAAATTAAAACAAGAGTGGAATATAAAAACAAAAAAAATACTCTTGCAAGGCGACGCAGAGAGAGAAGGTCCCACACTAATGCAGTAGGGGAGGCAAGAGGCCCTGTAAATCAATGTGGATGTGTGAGGTGGTGTCCTATAGAACTGCCAACTGGAGAAATGGAGGCATCATTAGATGACATGAAAATGCAGGTACTTAAAATCTTCTCAGAGTTAGGGATGGGTGTAGCAGAGAAAGTTGAACGTCTTGTGGACAAGACCTATATCCTCCAGCGCTGATACCTTAATGGAGTACCTGCACCACACATTGCACAAGTTCAGAAGGAATAATGGCCTTTCCTTTTCTCACAAAGATGTTTTTACTCCCACTTTAGGAATTCAGGATGTCCTATCTAAGTTTGATTTCTTCTCCATTCTTGTTGGTGATTACTGGTATTGCATTGTGAACTTCTTGTTTATGAATTTGTTGGGCTAAAAGCTTATTAGCTTTTTCTCCGTGTTCATAGTAATGCTGTCTAGACTTATAAATAAGTTGTTCAGTTTCTTTAGTTGTTAAGATGTTAAGTTCTGTATGTAGGGCCTGCCTTTTCCTGTGGAGAACTTCATTTGGACGCCTGGCTTGTTCTTCATCTATTCTAGTAATTTCATTTCTTAGCTCTGACACTTTCTTGGTTTCTAATTTATTTCTGTGGGAAAAATATGAAATAATCTGTCCTCTTAAGAAGGCCTTTAGAGTTTCCCAGAGTGTTCCTGCAGAAACCTCTGTAGACGTGTTTGTCTCTAGGAAGAAGCTGATTTGTTTGGATATAAATTCTGTGCAGTTCTCGTCTGCCAATAAAAGAGGGTTAAGACGCCATCTGCGAGGTGAGTGTGAGGGGCTTATTGATTTTAGCTCCAAGACTAGAGGGGCATGGTCGGAGATAACAATTGTGTCGTATTTGCATGATTTAATTGTAGGCAGGAAATTATTATCTATAAAAAAAATAATCAATTCTTGAGTAGCTATAATGCACTGGTGAGTAGAACGAATATGTTCTTGAGTTTGGGTTAAGAAACCTCCAGGGGTCTGATAAGTTGTGATCATTCAAAAACTGTGTAATTATCTTTGCAGTATTAGATGTCGTCCCCCCTGTCACAGGAGTCCTATCTAAGAGTGGATTTAAAACACAATTAAAGTCCCCAGCCATTATAATTTTATGAGTGTTCACATTGGGAATGGATGCAAATAGATTTTGCATGAATTCCTTATCATCAACATTGGGTGCATAAACATTTATCAAAATCATTTTACTGTTATATAAGTTGCCCATGACCATCACATATTTCCCTTCAGGGTCCGACACTACATCTGATGCTACAAATGGAACTGTTCTATGTATGAGAATTCCCACCCCTCTAGTTTTCTTTATAAAGCTAGAATGGAACATTTGGCCAGTCCAGTCTTTTTGTAATCTGAACTGATCCTTGGTTAGTAAGTGGGTCTCCTGTAAAAATACTATTTTAGCGTTTAAGCCTGTTAGGTGAGAGCATACTTTCTCTTTAATTCGTGATTCAGGCCTTTAACATTCCAGCTCACAAAGTTAACTGTCCCATCATGGAGACATTGATTCTGAGTTTTTAATGTCATTTATAGTTTTAATTGGTAATATGGCAGTTTTAATCTTAGTTTCAAGATTCCCCATGAGTTATTGCATTTTAGCCTATTGTTGCATTGATATTTATAATTATAAAAATTACAAGAATAGATGAGATATAACCTGCTCTCCTTCTCTCCCCCCTTTATCCCCCCACCCCCCCATTTTGCCTCCCCACATGAGGCTAGATCCCACTTCGCGATGTTCCAGTCCTCTGACATACAAAGAAACAGAGCACGTCCAAAACAAAACAAACCCCACCCTGCAGCGGCGTTACAGAATTAAAACAGAGATATCTTTTGCAGTTAAATCCTTAATACTATCTGCCGAAGATGTTCTCATTAACAATATTTAAGCTTGAAATAATCTTCAGCGCTTATAAGTTAAGATATTAAGATTAAACGAAAAAATAAATAAATAAATAAAACAACCCTGGGAATGATTTTAAAAACTAGTCTAGGATAAACCTGGTAATTCCTACTGTAATAGTATAATGGTAATAGTATAAATAGTAGAAAAAGCAATAAACCAAGGGTATGAAGTTAAACAGTCTACTTTAAGGTATAGTAAAATAAAAAAAAGAAGAGAAAAAAAAAAAAAAACGAATCCTACTTTAAATTACTTCCACATTTTCACACTCACGTCTATAACTCTATAACTCTGATTAAAACATAAACATATAAAGTCCAGATAAAGGAAAAAAAAAAAAAAAGAAAAAAAAAAAGGTATGTATAATTATAATACCAGTCTCTTTAAACATGGATCCAGAGAGCAGATCATAGGTCCTTCCCATGCCTTGATAGAATACGGCTCCTTATTAACTTTCAACTTATTAACTTTCAAAAAAGTGTCGGAAACAGCTTCTTTAGTTCTTTTTCAGCTTCTTCTTTGCTTAAGAAAATATAATGTTGATCTTGAACTTCCACTTTCAGTTTGGCGGGATACAAGAGGCTGTATTTGATATCGGCTTTCCGTAGCAACTTTTTAATGTCGATGTAGGATCTGCGTTTTGCAGCTGTTGATGGAGAGAAGTCGGGAAAAATACGAATAAGATTATTTTCGAATATAATCTCTTGCTTGCGTCTGAGAAGTGTCATCACATCAAACTTACATCGTAGTCGCTCGAAGCGGACAATAAAAGACCTAGGTTTAAAGGCGCTTGGTATCTTTGTGCGATAAGCCGTGGCTATCTCAATGTCGAGTTTAAAGTCATCTCCAATTATTTTAGACAGTAATTCTACTGCAAATTTCACTGGGCTTGAGCTTTCTCGTTTCTCAGGTATACCCTCAATTCTTATATTATTTCTTCTGCACCCATCCTCCAGGGCTGCAAGTCTGTCTCCAAGTTTTTTGCATTCCGAGTTCGCAGCTGTGGCTTTTTCATCGGCGTTAGATGCCAGTTGTTCCGCTGTTTCCACTCGAGCCGTGAGTCCCTGCTTAACGTCTTCCAGCTGATCTGAAACGTCATTAATATGGTCATCAAGCATTTTCAGTTTGGAATTAGTTTCTTCAATGTGTTCCACTAATTTCTCCAACATGCCTTTAAAGTTCACGTCAAAACGTTTAAATAGACGCGTTTCCTTATCTTTGTTATCCTTCTTGAGCTCAATGGTCACCTTCTTAAGATCATTCGTGTTATCTTTCTTAAGCTCATTCATGGCAGTGGCCAGTGTAGCGATCATCTCTTTCAGTTCGGACAGTTCGCTTCGGCTTTCGTGCTCCGCGAGTGGAAATGCAGCTACTGTTAGAGTAGGCGCTGCAGGCTCGCGATGAGTAGATGAGAGCATGTCCTGCAGAGCCCTTTCTAGTCTCGAATGATCCTCAGAAATCGGCGATCCGTCGCGACCTGTATCACTTGCACCTTCGCTCCCATTTTCTCTCTCGACTGGAGACGATACAATGGAGCGGGGCCCCAGGAATTCTGCGCATTCGTCTGCCTGTTCCAGGTCAGTGTCCGTGATGCCATACCTTACACTTGCACTCAGGCCGGAAGTCTGTCCAGACTTTGAAGCAGCTTTAAGTTTCTTTTCCGGTTCTTTCTGACTTTTCTTCTTGTTACTCATGCTTGTATATTGTAGTGGAAGTTCCTTGGTCGGGTTAAATACAGGATACCTCTAAATAATATGAAATGCGTGGGAAAATAAAGCCGCTGCTAGTGGAGCTCTGCTTCAGACGTCCATCTCTTATAAACGGACGAAACCAAACCGTCCTGTCTAAGTTTGAACCAGAGGGTTCAGTTATGGCTGCATATGTCCTTCTCCTCCTGATGGCATACTTTAAAGAGCCCAAGGATGCAATCCTACTTCAAGCTGATGTAAGTTATTTGTGACTTTCATAAAGTAATTGTTTTAGAGATAGAAAAGTAAGTTTTGCTTACAATAGACCAGGAACCCCACTGTTAATGAAAATGCTTTAGAGTTGATTTTAGTTTTTAGTTTTCTAAAATCAATGCCTTGAAATTTAGAAAATTAATGGGGTATCTTGAGGAGTGCTGGATGTGCTTGATTTTTATATAGCAGTAAATGCTCAGTATTCTATATGAAGAACTAGTCTGATAGAACCAATGAGATGAATATGATGGCTCAGCTGAACCTGACCAAGAGTAAAGAAGGCAGGTGCCAATGCTGGAACTTGGGTAGACAATACACTATATTAACTTTCATACTTGTATTCATACACTCTTAATCCCCCATGCAGACACAGTTCACTGACTACTGATTTTTAGTAAAATACACATAGCTAAATCTAGAATTGTGAATCACTGGGGTCAAAGGATTTTCTTCTGGCATCATTTTTACTCTTCACTAAGGGATATACAGTATACACTGTACATATATCCAGCATATGTTAAAGTTATGTATTACTGTATTTTACAGACATGTGCCACAGGCGCTGATGTTCAGAGGACAATGATGGTACCAAGCACTCCCCGCTTGATTATACAAGGTAATGTTAACAACACGTGTAGCTTATAGTGTCAGCAACTTTAGTAGTATCTAAGCCTGTATTACCTTCTCATACTGTATATGTTTTGAAGGTCTTTGCAGCTTCCCTTTATTTTGCAAAGACCAGAAGAACAGTGTGCAGACCTAGGACTCCTTTCTGCTTTTATGAGTAATACACTGTAATTATTTCTATTACTTTAATAGTTGTAATCTGTGTTAGTAGCCCATTCCTTTCACACTGTTGTTCATTAAGAATTCCACTTCTTTGCATAAGTACATGATGAATATCTTTGTTTATTTCAGATCACACGATGAAACCTAAAGCCTGGATGTTGTCAATTGAAGGACAAGTGGTTATGGGACCATATAATGACTTCATCAATGGTATTGCTGCAATCTTCACAAGTTATTACAACTTTAACTTGCAGTATCCTGACAATGCCTCATCCACATTGGAGTTTGTCCAAAGGTAAACTAACACACTTACATTGTAGATAACACTTGTCCTTTTAAAGAAGCATGGGTAATAGTGAGACTAGTAAATCACCACAACATTGTTAAAATGGCAGAGAAATCATGTTTGGCTTTCCTACTTAGGAGGAGTGTTAAGCATCAGTATTCTGTAGAAAGGAACAGCATTTAATGTCTTTTGAAAAACAGTGTGAAAAAGCTCAAATAATACTGACAGCTTCTATATTTTGTTTACAGGTGTTTTTTTGGTATTAACCCAGAGTCGGGCTCAAATTCAAAAAAGAAACATCAACCAACAAGTCTGCACACTTCTGAGGAAACATTGATTTTGAATGGATGTCAATGTAGACATTATTTTCTAAAAGGACTCATAATAACTCAAAATAGATTTAAAGTGTGTTTATTCCCTGTTTTGCCTCAGTTTAATTTCTATCTTGCTGTCTATAAAAATGTTAGACTGCTTTGTAGTTACATTTTGTTGTTCTCAGAATTATTGATTGATTTTCTGCACTTGACCCTTTCAGATGTCTGTGTATCTGGAGAAAGTAGCATATGCTGTATTTACAAATAATACAGTGCTGACTACTACTCCTCTACACCACACAACTGTGGTATGTGGCAAGTTGTTATATAACAAAATGAGAACTGGTCCAAGGATAGAATCCTGCGGAACCCTGCAAGTAAGGGGAATGACAACTCACCCAAGTGAACAGAAAAGCTCCTATTCCTAGATAAGATTTAAACCATTTCAGGGCATTATATTGGATGCCTACATTCTGTTAAAGGTGGGATATAAGAATGGTAAGATCCACAGTATCAAAACCCGTGACAAGATCTAGCAGTACAAGAATGGCAGAATCTCCAGTATTAGTAGTTAGGAGGAGGTCATTATAAACCTTTAACAAGTCTGTTTCAGTGCTGTACGAAGATCTGTGTCTGGATTAGAATTCTTCCAGAATACTATTTTCATCCAGAAATGTTTGTAAGTGAGTAAGGACAATTTTTTATAAGACTTTAGACAACACAAGTTTTCCCTGAAGACCAGACTAGGCGAGATGGAGACAGCGCGGGACTGGTAAATGCTGGTGGAAAATGACTCACAGTCCCACCAGAAATAGCAATCACCAACCTGAGGCCTGACCTAGTCTTGTGGTCAAGCACACAGCGCAAGGTATACTTTGTTGAGCTCAGAGTTCCCTGGGAAGATGCAGTGCAGGAAGCTTTTGAAAGGAAAAAACTGAGATATTCCGAGCTTGCAGCAGAGGCAGGGAGGCAAGGATGGAATGTAAAAATCTACCCAGTGGAGGTTGGATGCAGGGGCTTTGTTGCAACATCCACTGTAAGGCCGATGAGGGATCTTGGCATTAGTGGGCATGCCCTACGCTATGCCATTAAGGAAATATCTAGGGTAGCAGAATGGAGCAGCCAGTGGCTATGGATAAAAAGAAAAGACCCTATCTGGTCTCCCAAATAAGAAGGCTGGACAAATGCAGAGGGGGGTGGTTCTGGGACACTGAGGCAACTGGAGACGTCGTGGGCCTAGTCAGCGAAACGTTGATGAAAGTAGGAGCCCACTTGACAACCCCAGTGATGTGGCTGTCCAGCCTCCTCAAAACATTGGAAACATAGCGCAATTCTTTCTTTTAGGTATGCTGTCAGGTGTAAGCTTGGCTCAGGGAAGAGGACACCCCTGCCTTGCATAGTCCCCAGGCACTGTGGATATTAAACATCTCATCCTGTGTATTTGAAATCTAGATAAAAAAAGGCAGTTTAGAAATTGGCCTGAAATTTGACACATTAGAGGGTCCAGATTTTGTTTTTTAATAAGTTTCTGCACCACAGCATGTGGCGGAGAATACAACCAGAAATCAAGCTAGCAATTATTAAGGTAACAATACTTGGTCTGACAGGACCAAAACCCCCCTTTTCTAATCATGAGGGGGCACTGTCCTGGGGGCAATTTGTAGGATGCAGGCATTGTACCAAATGAGACAGCAGAGACAATGATACAGGCTCAAAGTGGTCAGCTGAACATACTATGAGAATAATAACAATCTTATTATACCTCCGTTTAGAGAGCAAATTGGGGTATGTGAGAAATTACAAATTCCTAATAGAAGAAATTGTATGTGGAGATTAAAGGATTTAAAATTACTAAAAAAATCAGATTTGTAAGTATTGCATCTACCCAAACAAATCATTTTTAAAGTTATAAAATCTCAATCAATGTGTTATTGCATTTCCAAAATAAATGAAAGACAGTCTATGGAAGTAAGACACAGAGGGTGCAATTTTCAATAATGCAAATTTTTACATTTCTTTAGAAAAACAAAAGATAATATCCATTAAGCAATTTAAGAGATTTACCTCACTTTTTTGACAAGTACATACTTATAAGTTATGGTCCCAGGGAGAACAATAATGCATTAAAACTAAAAACTAGGAAAACGTTTGAAAGTTTAATAACTCCACTTGAAATTTATCAGCATTATAATTGCAACGTAGAACAAAATTAAGGAAACACAATTGAAGACAGAGAATGGAAATGAAGGTCCCCATGTACATGTAAGCTGGATCATTTCAAATATTGTTCAATACAAACAGTTTTAAAAGTTTCTTTTACTGAGAACTCAAAAGTTTAGACCTTTGTGTTCATGCCTGTTGATCATCGTTTATTTTGTGACATAATAACGGAACATTCCCTTTTATTGAAAGAGGTTCCAGAAATAATGTAAAAATAATTTTAAATATTTTGAATGACAGAATTCACTATAATAGAAGCTAGAATAACCACATTCATATTTAGTATGGTGTTTCTTTATTTATGTAAAAAATATGTTATGCCCTCTTTCTTTTAACTATTGAATCCTGAATAATATATTATAAAACTGTTTTTTTGTTTCTAAAAAGAAATACAACAATAATAATATAAACCAGGCATGTGCAACCTATGGCCCGCGGGCCGAATCCGGCCCGCGTACTGATTTTATACGGTCCACGACGACTTTTCCAAATATCATTGAATCTGGCCCGTTAACCCTCTTGGTGATGCCTGTTTGTTCTTGTGGTATTGTTGGATTATTTTTGATAGTATGATGTGGCCAGTGCTTTCTGAAGTACTTTATATTGTGCTTCCCCCACTTTTACGGCACATCCGGAACTGTCGCACGTTTAAAGTGTGCAAGAGCTCATAGTCACGTAGTCGTTGCCTCTGCTGAATCTCTCTGCTCTGCTGTCGTGCGTAGCATAGTGCAGTCTTTTCATGGTTTTTGCTAGTGCTGTACCTATCTGCATGTTGTTTCGAGTTTCACGCTATATCGGCCTACATTTCAATACTTTCAAATACTTGTGAATTTTTGATCAAACCCTAATTAAGATGGCTTCAACAAAGAAGAGAAAAGTGGACGCTGAGAGTCGTACATTTCAAGAGAAATGGACTGACGATTATTTTTTTATAATGCAGAAAGAAAAACCTCTTTGTTTGATAGCTTGGAAACTATTTCAGTTTTAAAGGAATACAATTTAAAAAGACACTACAATACAAAACACGCTAATTAAAACAGTTACAAAGGTAAACTAAGAACAGATAAGATACAAAATTTGAAAAAATGTGTATCGGCACAACAGGTGTTATTCCGCAAACATACTGATGTAGCTGACAATATTGTTCGTGCAAGTTTTATTGTTAGCGAAAAAATTGCGAAGCACTCAAAACCATAATCTGAAGGCGAGTTTGTCAAGGAATGCCTTACTGCAGTCACGAAAGTTCTGTGTCCAGAGAAAAGCCATGAAATGGTAAAGATATGTCTTTCTCGTTGGACAATAACCCGACAAATCGACGAAATGGCCAGTGACATAAAATTAAGCATTAAAAATATTGCATCAAAATTTGAAGCATTTTCCATTGCTCTTGATGAGAGTACAGACTCCAACGATACCGCTCAATTGGCTATATTTATTCGCGGAGTTGATGCCAGCTTCAATTGTACGGAAGAATTGCTTGCTCTCCAACCAATGAAGAATACAATAAGGGGTGAAGACATTTTCCAGGAAGTAAAAACTGTTTTTACTGTATTTGATTTAAAGTGGGAAAAGTTATGCGGAATATCCACCGATGGAGCTCCATCGATGATTGGACCAAACATCGGAGTTGTTGCCCAAATAAAAACCGAATTATCAAGTAACAAAATCAATACCAAAGATTTGTCGGTATTGCATTCAGTTAAAAATCAGTTAAATTTGCACATGTGATGGCCACAATAACTGCATGAATAAACTTCATTAAATCCAGGGCGCTAAATCACCGCCAATTTCAAGAATTTCTGGCTGACGTTCTTTCTGACCATGAAGATCTTACATTTTATTGTGAAGTGCATTGGCTTAGCAAGGGAAAAATGTTGAAACGTTTTTATGATTTGAGAAATGAGGTATCTCTTTTCATGGACATGAAAGGAAAACCTATTCCTGAGCTAGAAAACAAACCATGGCTGTGTGATCTTTCATTTCTTGTCAACCTAACAACACATCTAAATGAACTTAATGCTAAATTACAAACTCAGGGACAAATGATTCATGAGCTTTATGGACACATAAAATCATTTCAAAATAAGCTTCGACTCTGGGAAAGCCAATTAAAGGAAGGCAATACTTATCATTTTCCCACACTTGCGAACCACAAAGATTTTGATTGTGAATCGTTTGCGAATGAATTAAATTCATTGAGTGGAGAATTCAACACTAGGTTCCGTGATTTTAAAAATCAAGAAGCAAACTTGCACATTTTCTCTTGTCCATTTGATGTTGATGTCGAACTAGCTCCACTTTCATTGCAAATGGAACTAATTGAACTACAAGAGAACCTTGTCCTGAAATCAAAATTCAATGATATTGAATTACTTGACTTTTATAAAAACTATTTCCCACGTGATAAGTTTCCAAAGCTGACAGCTTTTGCTCAGAAAAGAATGACTCTATTTGGCAGCACCTATAAATGCGAGCAACTTTTTTTCAAGGATGAACTTCGTAAAATCCAAAACCAGGACGCGAATTACTGATGAGCACCTAGAAAATACATTGCGAGTTTCCACGTCCACAATATCTCCTAATATTGATAAGCTTGTGTCCACCATGCAATCTCAATCGTCGCATTAATAAAGAGTTTTTATTAAATAATATATTAATAAATATTTGTTGTTTTTTTTTTGGCCTTCTTGCATTTTCGATTTTCAGAAATATATCCTGAAGTACTCTGGCCCGCGTAATGTTTCTACTTTCTAATCCGGCCCATAGTCCTGTCAAGGTTGCACATGCCTGATATAAACAGAAACTCGGATTCTTGCCTCGTGATCAGAGGAAAGCATATTAATATTATCTTTTAGGGTTTCAGGGTTAATCAACGTTACTAGTTTTGCAACGAAAGCGATGTGACTGAGGACAGATGCTGAATGCTGGGGGCGTGGAAGGCCGAGTCTTTGACCTGCAGCTGGATAAAATTGGCATACTGCCCGTTCTTTTGGTACATCTGCTCACTTCAGGTCAGAGTTGGTGGGCAAATGTTAGGAGCTAACCCTTTTCTTGTTTGTGAAGTACTAAAATGAAAAATAAAAGGCTAACAGAGAAAAGGCAGCACATATTCAGACAACATTGTTTTTACTTAATGCATTAGTCACCTTTTAGACTAGAATTTCTGCAATCTTGTGTATAAAACTCTGTGTGTGTGTTGGTTCTTTAGAACAACCTTTCTCAAAGTCCAAGTCACATCATGTCGCTAGTCTCCATTGTATTATATGGGAATGGGTCTCATATTGCTTGTTTGCTAGTACTTAATAAATCTTAGACGTGTAATTTAATTAACTGGGGCAAGTTTTACTTTTAGTAACCCTCATTGTGTTAATGTTACATTTACACATCATAATATGCTGTGGCTGGTCCTTGCTTTGCATCTAATGCTCCCCATGTCCACAGCTTCAGAATATTATTGCATATTGTCTCATCTGTCACATCTTATTTTCTGAAACAGCTTTTCCAACTCTGAGCAAGGAGGTCAGCTCAGATTTCTCCGTCACAAGCTACAGATTACAGCTCCTCCTGGGAAATTCCAAGGCATTCCCAAGTCATTTGAGAAATATAATCCATCCAAAGTGTTCTGAGTCAGCTGCAGTGGGATGTGCCCAGAGCAACTCCGAGGGGAGCCATTTAGGGGGAATCCTTGACTTTCCTCTGAGGCTCTCCTGAATCACTGAGCTGCTCACCCTATCATGGACTGTCAGCCCCCTGCAAAGAAACCTTGTTTCTGTTGTTTGTACTTGGGATCTAACTCTTTCATTCATTACCAACAGTTTATGACCATAGGTGACGACAGGGTGTAGACAGACTAGTAAACTGACAGTTTTGTCTTTACACATGGCTTCCACTTCACCATCACAGACCAGTACAGCGCCTGCAGAATAGCGGGACTCCAGGCTACAAAAAGGACATAGCAGAGCAAGAAAAGGTCCAGTGAAGAGTGACTGGGCTCATTCCAGGGCTACAGGGGATGAAATACGAGGAAAGATTAAAAAAGCTGAGCCTTTTCAGAAGAAGAAGGTTACAAGGTGACATGATTGAAGTGTTTAAAATTATGAAGGGAATTAGTATAGTGGATTGAGGCTGTTCCTTTAAAATGAGCTCAGCAAGAGCACAGGGACACAGTTGCAAACTTGTTAAGGGTAGAAGCTTTTCTTTACACAGAGAACCATAGACACTTGGAATAAGCTACAGTGTAGCATTGTAGACAGTAAGACTTTAGTGAGTTTCAAAACTAGACATGACGTTTTTTTAGAAGAATTAAGTGGACAGGACTGGCAAGCTTTGTTGGGTTGAATGACCTGTTCTTGTCTAGATTGTTCTAATGTTCTAATATACAAACAAACAACAGTCAGAGTTATCCTCTCTGTGATTCATAACTGCATTGCAACAACCCTGTTGCTGACTGGAGAAAACTAATTGCACAGTCCTCAGCCAGGGTCTTGTGAGTATTCCCATACACACCCAAGACCTTTCCCATATTGGAACTCCAGAGTAGGAAAAGGACAAACCCTGCTCAAGAAGTTTGGTTCCAGAAACAATGGTATACATGGATGTGAAACCAACTATATCTAGCTGATACTTTTCCACCTCATGGACCAGCCCAGGCTCCTTCCCCACCAGTGAGGTAATGTTCAAGTTCTCAAAGGTAGTTTAGATTGTTATGGTGTAGTCCAGGATTGTCCACAATGCAGTGCAGTGGCTGCAGGTTTTCATTCTAACCCTTTTCCTAATCAGTGAGCAGTTTACACTTCTAATATCTCCTTTTCCCTGTATAGCCCTGTTTTTAAGGATTCAGTCCTCTGATTTAATTTGTTTCTTCATTAAATGGAAATGAGATGTGAATCAAGCCAACACATGATCAGCTAAACTGGAATGTCAAACTCCAGCCAATTTCACTCCAACCAGTTTCTTAATGAGAAGCCAATTCTTGCTGTTAATTAAAGCCGTTATTAAATATCATGACTTGTTTCTGCTCTTATTCTGTCACAGCAGACTACTGATTTTCTGTTTTTTTCTATGACCACCATCAAGATGCTTTGGTGACCTGAGTAGACCAACATGACCGATACCTTCACCTATCTTTATTTTCTGGTTAGCTGGTCATGTGGTGGCTTGTTTTGTGTCTTCTTGTTTGGCTGCTCATTAAGGAAAAAGAAACAAATCAGCGGTGTGAGTCACGTCAGTTACAACTAAGGCAAAACAAGTTAATCAGCAGCAAAAACGGATCACTAATTAAAAAGATGGTTAGAATGAAAACCTACAGCCACTGTGGCCCACCAGGACTGGAGTTGGAAACCCCTGGTCTAGTCTGACTAGGTCTTTTCTGCCCATGTTTTCCACTAAACTGGAATTGCACCTATCACACTTCATCTTACAGGTGGTGAGCCCACAAGACAGCTTTGTTTTAGGCTGAGCTTAGCCAGGATTTGTGGGTTGTCCGACCACCACATATTCGCTAGTGAATGCCACCCCCAGACAACTATATCCCTGGCAGAGTACACTGTTTTTTTTTTTCCATTTCTAATATTTCTAGGGTTACTTTGAACCATTTTGCCTTGCCATTCAGCCCAAACCTGTTCACAGTAGAAGAACCAAACCAGAGTAGCACTGAAGTGCATAAAGACCCATCAAGGTGATGGGGTAGATTTAAATATTGTTATATCTATAATAAGATGCTTTGTAATAATTCCCACAACCTTTTGGATTGGCTGTTATATAGATTTTCCCATTCCTTTATCTTTTTGGTATCCTGCAGTTAGTGTTACTTTTCCACTGTACATGTTAATATTCTCAAATCCACTTAGATCAGTTCAGTGCTCTTACAGGAAGTACTGGGCTCAAAGCATGGACTGACTCTTTACATGGGTGTCAGTCCTTCACAGAAGTTTAATTTTCTGGAATTACAGCAGTTCTACTCTGCATTTCTTTGAAACACTTAACCGATTTGCTTTTGAATCAACAGTACGAGTTATTACAGAAATGACAAAATTTGGAACAAAAATCCACATTACCTAACCTCCAAAAACTACTTTGCATTGCTAAGCATGGCAATTAGCATTTATAATTAAATTGGTAACAATGAAATGAAACAAGGTACTTTTTTTGACTACGATTAGCAACGTGTGAATAACACACCATGTCAGTACTGTGAAACAATACTTTAGTTCATGCAGAATGACAACATCTAATCCAGAAAAGGCCAATTCACCCACAATGAAAACTGATATGAAGACAATGACATGCAGGCTAAGTGTCTTAGGTCACTTTCTCAAAAGCAAACAATACAAGCAAAGTTGTAAAAGATTTTCACATGTTTATACTGTACAAGTTTTATATTATATAAGTTTACATTAGAAAGCAGCTTCTGATTATAGAACAAGTGTATTACAAGTTAAACCATTTATTGTCACAGAGGACTTAGATTGGCTATCACTCCAGCCAGGGTGGATGGTTCCTTACCCAGCAGGGAAGCCTTATAATGAATGGATGGAAGGAAACAGCCTCCCAGTGCCATGCGCTTCCCTGGTGTGTTAGGTGGCAGCATCTCTCTGGTGGATCTCCCGTGTGCACACCTGCAGGGCTTCATGGGAGTTGTAGTCCCAATGGGCAGCCCTGTTGGGTTTCTTGGGAGGTGCCAAGGGATCTGGGGGGAAGGTGCAAACCTGTTTTTAGAAAGGTTCCATCTGACCTGGAAGTGCTTCCTGGGTGCACTGTCATAGCACAGGAAGTACTCTCGGGTCTGGCATAAGGAAAGCTGCTTCACCTCACCAATGTGAGCTGGGAGTTTGATGTGGAAGACAGACAAAGCTCACTCGGAAGGAATGGCAGAAGAGGAAACAAGGGGAAAAAGAGTTGTAAGATATGCGATTGTTAAGTGTTTGAAGAAGCACCCTGTGGAAAGGTATTTCTTTATATATTATATACCAAACATTTTGAACCTGGCAATTGTGTCTGTGACTTGAAGTGCTGCTATGCCCCCTACCACTCACAAAATATATAAAATGCAAAGTTGACTGACCAGCTGAATGACTAATTCACTCACTCATCAACAAAAATATCATCTCGCATTTAGCTATAAAGCCTAAATTTGGCAGTTTGGTAAATTTAGGGCAGTAGGTATCCACTCAGAAAGGATTTTTTTCAGTATATGGGTAAAAACACCAGACAATAGAAAAACAAAAAACCCCAAAAGCTCAAAAAAAACTTTGATTAAATTGAAATTTGGTGATGATGTAGACAAAGGAAAATTATCTCACACATTTTTGTTGATATTTATCATTGATAATACTATAGCAAATGGGAAATTGTAATGTACGGTGTCCTACATTTTGACACAGTACTGACAACGATCAAACAGAGAAATTGTTATGTGCCAGTGTCCAAAAATGAAGAGCACCTACAGCAGCAAAGTGAATGGAGCAAAGTTTGTAAAATCTCGATAAAGATACATTTAGCAAGTGCTTGCCAGGCACTACAGCTGTCAGTGTAATCAATTTCACATAACCATCTAGTAAGGATATTTAATATATACTACAATACTTCTTTATCTTTTGTGCAACCTTGCACAAATGCCAAAGCGGTGACTACAATTCAAATCATGATGATTTCATCAGTACTCAAAGAGTTTAAATAAGAGCACTGATAAAAGCAGATTGTTATCATTGTCTCATTGGTCAGCTCAGGTTGGGGTGCATGCACTGGTACAGCACCTTACCGCACCAGCCATACGACAAAACAGCTCAGGATCCCGGTTGGCAACCTCCCCCAGGAGATATGTGGTCCAGTCCCACCCTCCCGAAAAAGACCATCCATCTGCTGCGGCCAAGTGTTATGGGAGTGTCGCCTTGGCCTGGTCCAGCCGCTTGGGTCCTCAACAATAAGAATCCAGCAAGCTGGTTCATCTTCAGGGAATCACACCATATGGCTGTGGTGCCATAACTTACACTTCCTCACAATGTAGGTAATGTGCCTCACTCTGGACTCCGTAAGCAACTGCTTATTCATCACAAAGTCAAACCAGCGGTACTCAAAGATTCTCCAATGAGACACAGTACTGAAGGAGTCCAGTCTTTGACTCAGGTCACTGGATACCATCCATCTTTCGCAACCATATAGTAAAACAGGAAGCACCAGGACTCAAAAAGACTTTTGACCTTTTGCATAGATGTCGGGAGCACAACATACCCCTTTCTAGTGACCTCATGGCTCCCCATGCTTTCCCAATCCATCTACTGACTTCATAGGAAGAGTCACCAGAGACAGGAATGTCACTGCCGAGGTAAGTAAACCTCTGAACAAGTTGACATTCCCTCTGCAGACATACACACTGCTGATGGTTGTACTTAAGAGATCATTAAAGGCCTGGATCTTGGTTTTTATCCAGGACACTCTGGCTCCTTGCTCAGTCTGTCAAGATTCCCTCTCAGAGTCTCCATTGATTCTCGAAGATCATAGCATTGTCGGCAAAGTCAAGATCAGTGAATCTCTCATCATTGACCGATACCTCACAGCCACTGGACCCCATGACCCTGCCCAATACTCTGTCCATGCAAACATTCAACAGGGTAGGGGTAAGAACACACACCCTTGACAAACCCCAGAATCAACTGAGAAAAACACATAGGTTCTGCCTCCACTCGGCACAGCACTCACAGTACCATTGCACAGGACGCCCATGATATCCAGCAACCTTCGTAATGATCCTGCAAAGTCTTAGGATGTTCCACAGGGGAGTTCGATCCACTGAGTCAAACACTTTACGAAAAGCAACAAAGGCCTGCAAAACTTCCAATATTTGAGTTTTGTAAAACCAGACTGCTCCAGCCGCTGGTAGGTAAGCAGGTGATCATAGATCCTGCCGAGGATGACCCTAGCAATGACCTTCCCAGCACAGAGAGCAGGGTTATCCCCCTGTACTTGCTGCAATCCATGCACTCACCCTTCCCTTTCCAGTGAGGGATGACAAGTCCAGTTTTCCATTCAGCTGGGATGACTCCAAATGGAAGGAAAGATTGCTTGCAATGCCAGGAGGACAGCATTACCACCAGCCTGGAGTAGTTCACCCAGATCCCTGCAACCTTCCCTGTCTTCAGCTGGTTCAGCACCTGTGCAATCTCAGTGAGAATGGGTGGTTCATAGGTAATTACAGGATCAGCCTCAAGAACTGTGGACCCAGAGGTTTCCAACGTCACAGCTGGAGAATCAACTTTATACAGCTGCTCAAAAACGCCAGCCCAGTGGGTCAAAACTGCAGCATAATCTGTAATGACCATTCCATCTGCTCCCCTGACTGCGACTCTCCGATGAACAGATTCTGATGTGCGTAATGCTTCGATTTCTCTGTACACAGGACATGGGTCACTAGACCATAAATGATATGCCACTTGCTCACGGATTCCTCTAAAAAAAAAAAAAAAAAAAACACCTCCTTATCTGCCCTCTGAGCTCTTGCAGCTGTCCTTCTCAATTCCTGGTAAAGACCATAGTTGCCATCAAGCTGTGGCTCCTTTCAATGATATCCAGGGTGCCCTGTGAAATGAAATACCTCCTTCTGGGAACAGCACCAACACCAACACAACCCTCAGCAACCTTCAGGGTCTTGTCATGGAAGGTCTCCCACAACACATTAGGATCAGCAGTCGCACCAAAGTCTGCAAGAGTTCCTCACACAAACTTTGTGTTAACACATTAGAAACATTCTGGTCCTGGAGTCTGGCCAGGTCCAGTATCATTCTCCTAGTAGGTGGTAGCCTAGTGGACTAATCTGGATCTTCAGAGTAGCATCAATAAGTCTTGTGGAATTATGTTTATCTTAGAGCTGTGTTTCTCAACCTTTATGGCCTTGGAACCCAGTTTTTACCTTTGAAGTCCCTTGACGATCAACATACTTGGAGCTGGTGGGGAAACGGGTAACCATTAGTAAAATGAGCAGTTAGAAACATGGAAATACAGTATATTGCACAGCATTGTCAATCGCTTTACTGGACATGTGACAATAAATCTAAGATTAGCTGATTATACTACATTTGCTTTTTATCACTGCAAAGCCTCGTATTCCTGAAAAAAACAACATTGCTGTACAACGGCATACTGTCATTAGGTTTGCAGTACCAATCACTGCAAATTAACCGATACAGCTAGGCCATGACTGAAAAGAACGGAGTGTGACTTTTCTGTAGATCATGGAGATACAGTGCTGTTGTGCGAGTAAAAGTAATTAATAACTTCTGTTTCTTCTATTGTTGGTAGACACTTCTTTAAACCCACAGTAAACTGGGGCCGTACTAGTTTTAGGCTTTGATTCTAAAGGAAAGTCAAAATTTTTTTTAGCAGTTTTTAGGTTTGAATGAATCAACTTTAAATCACCTTTGTAACATTACAGTATATGGTTTTAATAGAGTTCTGCTGAAATCTCTTTCACATCAACACCACCAAGGACTGTATGTTGCATGTTTAAACAGTGAGCAGCTGAAGTGAACTTACAATATTAGCCACTGGTTTATTTAAAAAAAATATATATATATATTGTATACAGAAAAGTACTTAGTTACATAGTACTTCTGATACATCTGATTAACTAGTGCCACTTAAACTGAGGTCCATTGACTAAAACATTCCCAGGTTTAGCTGGGTAATACAGCTAGCGAAAGCTAAAAATTATAATTCACTAAGCTCAAAAACTTAATTAATGGAAAAATATATAACCAAAAAATATAAATTTATTTAAGTAATTGAAACAACAACCTTTGAAGAAATAAATCAAATTTTGTAATTCAAATAACTCTTTGCAAAGATGACATGCTTCTGGCATCCCAAATAGAATTACACCATATTCCTACACAGTATTATATTTTATATATATATATATATATATATATATATATATATATATATATATATATATATATATATACACACACACACACACACATATTTCTGTCATATGATCGAATGTTTTTAATATAAAGAGAGACACAATACATGAAAATCAAGAAACAAGGACAAGAAATGAAACAAATATATAAACAAGTAATCCAAGTGTGTGTATATCTACGCATACACATACATACAAAACATAT
Source organism: Erpetoichthys calabaricus (assembly GCF_900747795.2). Taxonomy (NCBI): domain Eukaryota; kingdom Metazoa; phylum Chordata; class Cladistia; order Polypteriformes; family Polypteridae; genus Erpetoichthys; species Erpetoichthys calabaricus. Next base: position 209,748,736 of record NC_041397.2, on the reverse strand, counting down.
TTTATATATGGACAGTTCATACATTTTTCAAAATTGTCATTGTTCATTGTGTAAACATTTACAGACATGAAAACCAATAAATCATTTCTCTGCTATGGCATAGTTCATATTTAACTGATACATTCCTTTGTTTGGTTAAAAAAAAAAAAAAAAAAAAAAAAAAAAAAGTAATGCATTTATTAAAAAATGTCAGTGTAATGACAATTTTTTTGATTTTCATTTCCTGATTTTCTTTATTTCCCTGACATTTTTGCCATAGTTAGCATCCTTAATGGCAGCACATCCTCCACCCACTCATTGGGGGTGTCTATCATTCGCTCCCACAAAGTTGCCTCATCTGCACTAGAATCCATCCAGTCCACTGCTGTCCCATAACTTTTACCTAGAATGCAGAGGTATAGATTAGATAAAGCGAAGGGGACAGTTATTAATTTTGGTATACCATCATACATTACTGTTAATACCTCACCCATCCAGTATCTTTGGTTTGAAGCCTGAAACCGGTTGCTCTTTGTTTGAAGTTTGCATTATCTCATTCCATCCGCATGGGCTTCCCTCTCACATTTCAAAGAAGTGCATGTCACGTAAACAGGAAATTCAAAACTGGCCCATTCGAGTGTTTATTTGCAGATGATTGGGCCCTGTTATGAACTAACACCTGATCCAGACTTGGTTCCTATCTTGTGTCTGATATTGCTAAGATAGGGTCATAGGGGCCAGGGCCTATCTTGACTAAAGTAGGTGTGAGAATTTTATGTTATGCACTATGTATCATACTTGCATTTACTCTGAAACAAAAAAGAAGTGGTGCAGTTTAAAAGAAAGTGTAAACTGAAGATTATTTTTGGATATCTATTATGCTCAGGATCAAAGTGACATTCTGATTCTTGTGATAGCACTACACTACCAGGAATACTTCAGTAGTGTATTTGTTAAATGTCGAAAGAACTAAATAAGTGTCCTAGGCCTTCATGTGTCAGAGAGATCAGAATAACGCAAATAAGCACATACTGGCCACATTAATGTGACAGCGCGCTGACAGTTACTGGAAGGCTCTAGTGCTTATCAAGAAGGATTCAAGATATTCATAAGAACAGTGGTCAATGCTGTCAAGGCTTTTCTCCATCTACAGAACTGCTGCACCATCCATGAATTTGAAAGTAAAGCACTGGACTGTGGGCCTCATGACTCATACATGGGACACATTATTCATGTACCTGTTACTACTCATGCCATTAACTGGTTACCAGGGCCAAATGTACTTGAATTCATGTTATGTCTCAGCAGCCTGGGGTGGTTAATATGGATAATTTTTATGAAGCTTGTTAGTGTGATGACTACCATACATCTTTACAATGCTATGAAAGGTGTCAACTAAATATCTTCTAGTCAAATGCACACTTCTAGAACAGTCAGCAACAGATTATGGGAACCATTACTTCTGATTGCCAGTTGCCTTTTCTACTTGTTAGTGGTAAGATGATCAAACAACAGTATGTCAAGATGTTACAGTAGTGGCAGGCCCTGTTAGGTCCAAGGATCCAACAGGATAGTGTCTGACCACACACCATAGCCATCTTCTAGGAATGCCAATGTTGTGTCTGTACTCTTTAATGTTCAACCCTACTCCTAAACTCAGCCCTGTCAAAACATGTATAAAACATTCTAGAATTGCAAAAACAGTCCAGTGTACATCTGTCACATCACTGGAGGATCAGTTGCATAATGTTTGGTTATAAAAAAAAAAAAATAAAATAGAAGTGTTAAACTCCTGAAATTTTGCCTAGCACTGGATTTCTTCCAAAATGTTGCCAGAAAATAAAGGTACTTTATTGGAAAGCTACTGAAAAACCTACAGTAACTCTAAATTACAGGCTGGATTTAACAATGATAGTCATAAACCAATAATTATCACGGCATTCCACAAGATGGCCTTTATAGAAGAATGTAAAAGATGAACTCCTGGTTGAAAATTATCCATATTTAAGCCTGCAAAATGTTTGTAAAACAACCTAACGTGTGTCAGAACACTCTGTGGTCTAATGAAACGAAAACTGATTTTTCCTTTCAATTTTTTTTGCTTTTGCTTAAATGCTAAGCAATATGTATGGCACATATTTGCACACCAGTCAGGTTACACATTACGCACTCTAAAATAGGGGTTCCCAAATGGAGGTAAATTTGGTCTACTCAGAGGGAAAAAATGCTTAAAAAGGCAGAAGTCACAAAAATTTTGATTAGTTCCTAAAGACAACATGACATTTTATCTTTCAACCACTACAACAAGAATATACAAAAAAAAAGGCATTCCACTGATTGATACGATCTCATCAACTCAGTGTGTTTCTTTCTCATGTACTGGTATGTGCTCATCATTAGTTGTTTCTAAATAAATGAAATAGCATTATTATGTGCTATTATTATGCTTATTTAAACTTAAAACAAATGTTAAAAACAGTTTCTTAAAAATTTCCCATTGTCAATTGCTTTATTATGTTAAAAGTATCAACTAAAATTACTGAGTAAAACATGGTTGGGGCAAATTTAATTTTGAAATGTTGCCACAGGGTAAATGGGGTGAAAAAGGCTGGGAACACTTACTCTAAAGTATGGTGGTGAGAGTATCACATAACTATGGGGTCTCTTCCAAATTAAGGGAATGTAATTGTGTCTGGGTTTATGTAAAGATGAATGATATAATAAAGAAAAATACACTGCCTAGCCAAAAAAAAAGTCGCCACCTGGATTTAACTAAGCAAATAGGTACGAGCCTCCTATTGGATAATTACTGCATGGGCGATTATCTTTCAGCTGGCAACAAGTTATTTAACCCCAACTGGTGCACTGAGTTGCTTCTCATTTCTTAAACAACCATGTCGAAAGACACATCTCGTGGTCGTGGAAAAGATGTTAGTCTGTTTGAGAAGGGTCAAATCATTGGCATGCATCAAGCAGAGAAAACATCTAAGGAGATTGCAGAAACTACTAAAATTGGGTTAAGAACTGTCCAACGCATTATTAAAAACTGGAAGGGTAGTGGGGACCCATCGTCTCCGAGGAAGAAATGTAGGTGGAAAAAAATCCTGAATGATCGTGATCGGCGATCACTTAAACGTTTGGTGAAATCAAATCGAAGAAAACCAACAGAAGAACTCAGGTCTATGTTTAATAGTGAAAGTAAGAGCATTTCCACACGCACAATGTGAAGGGAACTCAAGGGATTGGGACTGAACAGCTGTGTAGCCGTAAGAAACCACTAATCAGTGAGGCAAACCAGAAAAAAAGGCTTCAATTTGCTAGGGAGCATAAAGATTGGACTCTGGAGCAATGGAAGAAGGTCATGTGGTCTGATGAGTCCAGATTTACCCTGTTCCAGAGTGATGGGCGCATCAGGGTAAGAAGAGAGGCAGATGAAGTGATGCACCCATCATGCCTAGTGCTTTCTGTACAAGCCTGTGGGGGCAGTGCTATGATCTGGGGTTGCTGCAGTTGGTCAGGTCTAGGTTCAGCAACATATACTGAATACAGTAATCCCTTCTCCATCGCGGGGGTTGCGTTCCAGAGCCACCCGCGAAATAAGAAAATCCGCGAACTAGAAACCATATGTTTATATGGTTATTTTTATATTGTCATGCTTGGGTCACAGATTTGCGCAGAAACACAGGAGGTTGTAGAGAGACAGGAACGTTATTCAAACACTGCAAACAAACATTTGTCTCTTTTTCAAAAGTTTAAACTGTGCTCCATGACAAGACAGAGATGACAGTTCTGTCTCACAATTAAAAGAATGCAAACATATCTTCCTCTTCAAAGGAAACAGAGAGGAAAGCAAACAAATCAATAGGGCTGTTTGGCTTAAGTATGCGAAGCACCGCCGGTACAAAGCTGTTGAAGGCGGCAGCTCACACCCCCCTCCGTCAGGAGCAGAGAGAGAGAGAGAGAGAGAGAGAGAGAGAGAGAAAAACAAAGTCAAAAATCAATACGTGCCCTTTGAGCTTTTAAGTATGCGAAGCACCGTGCAGCATACTTAAAAGCTGCACACAGAAGGTAGCAACGTGAAGATAATCTTTCAGCATTTTTAGATGAGCGTCCGTATCGTCTAGGTGTGCGAACAGCCCCCCTGCTCACACCCCCTACGCCAGGATCACAGATAGTCAGCGCAAGAGAGAGAGAAAGAAAAGTAAGTTGGGTAGATTCTCAGCCATCTGCCAATAGCGTCCGTCCCTTGTATGAAATCAACTGGGCAAACCAACTGAGGAAGCATGTACCAGAAATTAAAAGACCCATTGTCCTCAGAAATCCGCGAACCAGCAAAAAATCCGCGATATATATTTAAATATGCTTACATATAAAATCCGCGATAGAGTGAAGCCGCGAAAGGCGAAGCGCGATATAGCGAGGGTTCACTGTATACTGAATGACCAGGTTATTCCATCAATGGATTTTTTCTTCCCTGATGGCACGGGCATATTCCAAGATGACAATGCCAGGATTCATCGGGCTCAAATTGTGAAAGAGTGGTTTAGGGAGCATGAGACATCATTTTCACACATGGATTGGCCACCAGAGTCCAGACCTTAACCCCATTGAGAATCTTTGGGATGTGCTGGAGAAGGCTTTGCGCAGCAGTCAGACTCTGCCATCATCAATGCAAGATCTTGGTGAAAAATTAATGCAACACTGGATGGAACTAAATCTTGTGACATTGCAGAAGCTTATCGAAACAATGCCACAGAGAATGCGTGCTGTAATCAAAGCAAAAGGCGGTCCAACGAAATATTAGAGTGTGTGACCTTTTTTTTTGGCCAGGCAGTGTATTATACATACATACATACTGTATATATATACATATACATATATATACATATACATATATATACATATATATATATATATATATATATATATATATATATATATATATATATATATATATATACACACACATACATACATACTGTATATATACATACATATACACACACACATACAGTACATATACATACATATACACACACACACATACATACACACATATACACACACATACAGTACATACACACATATATACACACACACATATACAGTCGCCCCTTGATATACGACCGGCCTGACATGCGAACAACTTGCTTTACGACCAAAATTTTTGTTTTGAATTGCACGTGTATCCGCTTGTGCAATTGTAAACGAACAGCCGAGAGCGTTTGTAAGCGTCAGTCGGAGCCCAGATACATGCGTTTGTGGATGTAATTTTGGTCAGTGCAGTGATTTATATAATTTATTTTGATAATTGCTAAGGAAGGAAGCAAAGGTAACGAAGGTAAAGAAAGCGAACAAAATCGAAACGAAGAAGGAAATTGTGTGGAAATATGAGAGTGGCGTTTGTGTGACCGATCTCGCTAATATGTACAGCATGTCGAAATCCACCATCTCGACAATTTTACAAAGAAAAGATTTGTACAAGGAAACTCCTTCCAAACAATAACCAACTTCCATTTCATCCCCCTCCTCCTTCCTTCCTGCAAGCCAAAGATGTCAACTTAAACGGTGAGTACAGTATGAAATTGTTGTTTCTGGTAGGCTAGGCACTTTTTATAACTTTTTGGTTAGTACATTAGAAAAATTATTGGTGTTTTTGGTAAACTATACACATTATACAACCCTTTACTATTAAAAGGCATTTCCATTATTTCTTATGGGAAAAATAGTCTTAACTTGCAACCAACTTGAGTTACAACCAGCCCTCGCGAACGAATTGAGTTCGTAAGTCAAGGGTCCACTGTATGTATATATATATATATATATATATATATATATATATATATATATATATATATATATACACACACACACACACATATATACACATATATACAGTGGAACCTCGGTTCACAAACGCCTCGGTACATGTACAAATCGGTTTACGACCAAAAAGTTTGCCAAACTTTTGCCTCGGTTCAAGACCACACACTCAGTATACGAACAAGCCAGTTTCCCTTTTGGTTTGTACATGTTCAGTCTCTCCCTGTGCATTTCCTGTGCAGCGAGAGAGACAGAGAGAGTGAGAGAGCACGACACACACACACAAACACACAGGCATCGAGAGAGAGAGAGCCGCGCACAGAGAGACAGAAGCACACACACAGGCAGCGGGAGAGAGAGCCACGCGCACACACAGGCAGCATGAAAGAGACAGAAGCACATACACAGGCAGCGCGAGAGAGAGAGCCACGCACACACACAGGCAGTGCGAGAGAGAGAGACGCGCACACACACACAGGCAGCACGAGCGAGAGGGCTGGACTCATAAGGTAGAGAAGGCAGTTAAAGAATGCACTAGGCTTGATTTTGTTTTCACTTCTGTTTACAGCGATCGGTTCGTAGTGTGCATTGTTGCAATGTTACTTTTCTTGGTGGTTTATTAAATTATGGATTTTTTCAAATGTTCATATTTTTCCCTGTGCTTAAAACTTTAAAAAAAAAAAAAAAGTGTTTTTAGCCAGCGGATGGTAGCGCTATAGCGCAAACTATTGCAGTGTTAGTTTTCTCTGTTGTTCAAGGTTTTCTCAGTGTTAATCAATGTTTTTACATTTACTTTACTATTTACTATTATGCTGTGCATTCTATAGTTTAACTAACTATATTCGTGCTTAAAAACTTAAAACAAAAAATATATTTACAGTTCGTATGGTCTGGAACGGATTAATTGTATTTACATACAATCCTATGGGGGAAATTGCTTCGCTTCACGACTAAATTGGTTTACGAGCAAAGTTTTGGAATGAATTATGGTCGTGAACCGAGGTTCCACTGTGTATATGTGTATATATATATATATATATATATATATATATATATATATATATATATATATATATATATACACACATATATATATATATATATATATATACACACACACATTGTGGCATGCGGCTCTGGGTGGCACCCAGCTGGGATGCCCAGGAGGACAGGAGGAGGGCTCATGCCTCCTCCAGACCACAAGGGGGCGACCGCCCTGGTTCCTTTGGGGGTCACGGGTGCAGGACTTGGAAGCCCAACCCTGTAGGGGCCCGTGGTCTCCGCCAGGGGGCGCCCCCATGCCTGAAGGACCCAGAACCCCAACACTTCCGCCACACCAGGAAGTGCTGGGGGGAAGAAGACTGGGAACACCCGGAGGGCTTCCGGGAGCATAGCCGGCACTTCCGCCACACAGGGGAGTGTCTAAGGAGTGTCGGGAATCACCTGGAGCTCATCTGGGTAATTATAAAAGGGGCTGCCTCCCTGCAGACGAGGACTGGAGTCGGGTGAGGAGTGGACAGAGTTTGGAGGCAGGAGAGAGGAGGCGGCCTGAAAAGCAGGCAGAGAGTGAGAGAGGCCTGGAATTTGGGGGAGTTTGGTGTTTAAGGCACTGGGTTGTGCACTATTGGACTTTGTAAAATATGTACAATAAACGTGTGGTGGACTGTACAATGGTGTCCATCTGTCTGTGTCCGGGCAGCTTATCACAATATATATATTAGATATTATATATTAGATTCATTCATTACACACAGACTGATGTATTTCAAATGTTTATTTCTTTTAATGTTGATGATTATAACTGACAACTAATGAAAGTCCCAAATTCAGTATCTCGGAAAATTAGAATATCAATTAAGACCAATGCAAAAAAAGGATTTTTAGAAATGTTGGCCAACTGAAAGGTATGAACATGAAATGTATGAGCATGTACAGCACTCAATATTTAGTTGGGGCTCCTTTGGCCTGGATTACTGCAGCAATGCGGCGTGGCATGGAGTCGATCAGTCTGTGGCACTGCTCAGGTGTTATGAGAGCCCATGTTGCTCTGATAGTGGCCTTCAGCTCTTCTGAATTGTTGGGTCTGGCATATTGCATCTTCCTCTTCACAATACCCCATAGATTTTCTATGGGGTTAAGGTCAGGCGAGTTTGCTGGCCAATCAAGAACAGGGATACCATGGTCCTTAAACCAGGTACCAGGTACTGGTAGCTTTGGCACTGTGTGCAGGTGCCAGGTCCTGTTGGAAAATGAAATCTGCATCTCCATAAAGTTAGTCAGCAGCAGGAAACATGAAGTGATCTAAAACTTCCTGGTAGACGGCTGCGTTGACCTTGGACCTCAGAAAACACAATGGACCAATACCAGCAGATGACATGGCACCCCAAACCATCAGTGACTGTGGAAACTTTACACTGGACCTCATGCAACGTGGATTCTGTGCCTCTCCACTCTTCCTCCAGACTCTGGGACCTTGATTTCCAAAGGAAATGCAAAATTTACTTTCATCAGAGAACATAACTTTGGACCACTCAGCAGCAGTCCAGTCCTTTTTGTCTTTAGCCCAGGCGAGACGCTTCTGACGCGTTCTCTTGTTCAAGAGTGGCTTGACACAAGGAATGCGACAGCTGAAACCCATGTCTTGCATACGTCTGTGCGTGGTGGTTCTTGAAGCACTGACTCCAGCTGCAGTCCACTCTTTGTGAATACATAGATATATATATATATATATATATATATATATATATACACACACACATATACATATACATATATACATATATATATATACATATATATATATATATATACATATATATATATATATACATATATATATATATATATATATATATATATATATATATACACACATACACACACACATACATACATACATACATACATACACACACATTCATCTTTGCTTCTTGGATGATAGACCATAATGATGTGCTTTCCAACCTTTATAAAACAACCATACTGCTCCTCAGTATACAAAAGCTTGGAAAATTGGGGGTAAAAAAATACTTGCCTGTTCCAAGCCCTAGTCGTAGGCCTCCTAGAAAGTGATTGACCAGTTTGTCATGATCCCATACTGTTAACTCAACACATGCTTCCTTAAGATCATCAGGCCTGAATCCATCATAAACCATTGTATGGTTAAATAACGGGTTAGCAGACTTCTTAACAATTCTTGTTTTCTGGCGACTTTTTCTACTAGTGTCGGGTAATACAGAACTAAAGGGTTAAAAAAAAAAAACCACAAATTAAAAATAAAGACAGTACCTTCAAAATGAAAATATGTAATGAAATATACTATAAGCATAACAAATAATGTAAAATCAAATTAAGTTTACATTATCCAATTGGTAAACATTACAACTAATTAGAATATTAAGTAAAATGATCTTAATACATTTTAAAACTTTAAAATTATCCATATAAACTAATTTTAGGTAAAGTCACATTAAAAAAAATAAAAAGTGTGAAGTTGGTGAAAAGCTGCATCTGCAGCTGCTCTGTTTCTTTCTAAATAGGAAAGATAACAGGCATGGAATTTAAGCTACATATCTTATCAGGTGTACAACTCAACAGGAAAGAGAAGACAACATACAGAGGAAGGGAAGAAGGGAACAAAGGGTATATGTTAAAAGCTGTTCATTACAGAAGATGACTTTTAAAACATTAAAAATAGTAGTTTAATGCAAGCATAACTAGAAAGAAAAAAAACCATCATAAGCACTAGTTAATTTGAGGGATGGTAAAAGTATGAAAGCAATTTTGGGAGATCATGTTTGGGCTCTTCCAAAACAACATAACATTGAGAAGACTATACTTAATTATAAAACAAATAGAACCCCTCAAATTTAATGATATATACTGTATATAATCATTGTATTCAGTATGAGCTACCTGCCTATAAAACTGGAGTTCCAGCAACTTTGGAAAATTTACAGAGGTTTGAATATTGCAATAAAACATGCAGAAATATAAAAGAAACACAATGAAAAGTATGACTATCACCCTATCACTTCATGCATGTGATTACTGTAGAAATATTCAACATACAGTATAATCCAATATAGTAAAAAATACAATGTGACAATTTTTACTGATGCTTTTGTGTATTACAGTGAAAGGTCCAATGTACTGAAAACCTGCAGGTTGATAGTTAATATAATGTATTTTTTCAGTGGGACAGGGAGCAGGCAAACATCTAAGGACTGTGTACTTAGATACCCATTCAATTACAGAAATGTATGGATATTTGACAAGCACAGACAAACTACACTGAAAAAGTGCTAAAGTAGTTACATACATACGAATGCATTTAAATTGAACACTGTCACACTTACACGTTAATCAAAATATCTTTAAACAGCAAACAGAGACATAACACCAACAATATGTTAACTTACAGCGCCAAAAACAGTCTCTATAAACAACTTCCTTGTAATGTAAAATATAATTCAGAAATTAATATGACAGAAACAATGCACTTGACATAGCAACATCTTTATAGGAAAAAATAATCAATAAATAGTAATATATATGATCATGTATAAATGTGAATAATAGTTGTCATTTTAGTTCATTATGAGGGATGATCAAAACATTCTCATCCGGACTTATTAAAAAGAACAGTAGTAAAACCAGTCAAGTTTTATTTTTCAACATACTCCCTGTGAATGCTCATAGATTTGTTAAATTGTTCACAAAGCTTTCTATGAAAACTCAAATTAAATGTTTTGTCTTGCTTATGCAAACAGTTTTCTAAAGTTGAAGCGATATTTTAATCATTGCCAAACTGTAGTAAGTCCCACGAAAAAAAACTTTGGAATTCATGTGTGAGCCTGATGTTTTATTGAGAGGAAAAAGCAAAGGGCAATAATGTTGTTAACATTAAAATACACTCTAAACCCTCTCTTTACCTGCTCAATAACTTAAGAATAAGCTGAATAAAATGACAATGAATAAGCTACCAAGTAGTGTGGTAGACAATAGGACTTTAGGTACTTTCAAAACTAGATTTTATGTTATTTTAGAAAAAGTGAGTGGATAGGTCTGGTGAGCTTTGTTGGGCTTAATGGCCTGTTCTCATTTAGATTGTTCTAATGATGTGAAGCAAGAATGCCTAAGGCAAATATCGTAATTTGGAAGGGAACTGGCAAGTACACTAAAATCACAAGTATAAAGTTGACATATTTCATTCTAAAATAAATTCTCAAATATTTAAAAGCCATTAAGAACATTTACTTTTAGCATTACACTTAAGCATAATGATGTACTTGAGGGGTCAAATCTTGAATACAATTTGCACCTTTTTGCTAGCATACTACAGATAGGATAGAAAAAAAGGCTGGTGAATATCTAAGTAAGAATTACCAGACTTCTATCAGTCCTGAAGTATATGACTGAGTAAAATGCACATAAATTGAAAAAAAAGATTTAAAAAAAAAAAAAAAAAAAAAGTAAATATTTACAAATGTAGATAGTGATATTCTATTATTCAACAACATGGCTGAATGTAACACCTTTGACAACTTCAAATCTGGACTCAATTTTATTACTTTCAAACAGGGCATGATGAGATATAATGGGCTGCATAACCTATTTTTGTCAATATTTTATTAATTGTCCTTTGATTAAAAATGTATGTAACCACTGTAAACAATGTGAAATTATTTTATTATAGCACAAGCTACAAAATTCATTTAATTAATATTAAATCATCAAGTATTATCATAAACATAGCCACATAGAAAACACCACAGATGTATATGGTAAATGTTGAACTGTTTGCCAGTGTCATGGCATGTACTGATTTAAACATATAGTGGCCAGATGCTGACAGCTATCTGTGTTAAAAACCTTTTTTAATATTCTAAACTTATAAGATTACTTTTATCTAAATAAGTATTAATCAGCAAATCTGAGTCAACCAATATAAATAAAAAATTGAGTAGTGTACATCAATTATTAATAAATAGCACATCACTGTAATTTAAACAGTCATGCAGATATATGTGATTATTTGTGACTATTTACATATAGTTTTCATCTGCATACACTCTATAAACCTATATATAAAGTATTTTAGCTTGTACACATAATCCACATATTAAACCATCCAGTTGTATGCTCACAAAGTGCAAAATGCAAGCTTTTTTGCCAAAATATTGGTAAATAATTTCAGAAAATTAAAGTGGTCAACAAACAGGAAGCTACTGCACACAGTATTGCATTTTTCAACTGAAGACAGGAATCATGATCAATGAATGAAGGGGAGAGGCAGGTGTTTAATTCAAAAACACAATCCTGAGTGAGGGGGCTTCCTATTTGTAGAATACTTTAAATTTCTGGAGGCATTTAATTAGCAATAGTTTAGAAAAAAAAATACATGTGCTTTGCACATTGTTGAGCACACAGCTGGATGGTTCATGTGGATTATGTGACACAAGTAAAGAGAGAAGTTTTTGATACTGTTTGTTGTTGTCCAGCGTTAGTCACCAATGGCTCCCGTTCTATAAGAAACGTTACATCCATTCTCCAAGAAAACATGAAATTTAAAAAATTTTCTTACCATCACTACCAACTACATAACATATGGGAAAGGTAACATAAAAAGTATATAAATTTTAGGTGAAGTATTTCTTTAAAGCCAAGCTAGATGCTATTTTTCTCTAGCATTCAAGTGTCTTCTCTCCACTACCTGCTTTGGGAATGTAGGCGGTATTTTTTGGAATAGAATTAGTCTGTGAGATAAAAATTTCCTTCCTGTGCTTCCTGAAAAGTACAAACAGACAGTATAACCTATATGATACAAAGATAATCTATAAACCCATACTGTATGTTTAATTTGCAGGAAGACAAATATTTTGAATAAGTAACAGAAATTATACTGTACCATTTAACAAAGGAGTTAATGCCACTAGATCTCAACATTGGCAGGTTTTTGCAGTCCTTTACCCAAATGTAAACTTCACCTGTGCTGCTGGTCTTTTTACCTGTACCACAAAAAAGTCTGAGCATTACTATACTTGCAATGCATGACATCAGAGGAAAAAACTAATTACACTTGATTCTCATGAGTACACATACCTATTGCAATTATGAACTAAAAGAAAAATCAAAGGTTTCTTAGATGCTGACATTTATTGAAAAACTATTAAATATAAAAAATGCTTCTGTTATGTAATTACATTTTTGGTACTGTATAAATTAATCAATATGCTTATCTTTTTGGCATAGTTTAAATTCAGACTCTTAACAGCATTGTACTTTGTGCTCATAAATATAAGGAAATCATTGATTCGCTCAGATGAATTTACCATGAGAGGGCTGAGGGTCAAAGCGGAGAGCTACTTTCATCTCTCCCCTGTACGTCAAGCCTTGGCTAGCAGATGGAGTCTGTGTGAGAGAAAGTTAACAATACAACAGTTACCATAACATATGAAATTATATATATATTTTTTTAAGATAAATCAAATAAAACTTGATGTGCAGAGTAACAATGTTTGCTAACAAAGAAGTACGTTTAATTAAAAATCTACAAAAAATAATCTATAGCCACGCAGTTCAATAAACTCCAAGTGGATTATTCTCAACGCACTTCTATATTATTATATATATATATATATATATATATATATGCTGTTGAAGCAATTTTGTGTGTACTGCAAAATGGCAATTAAAACAAAAGGTCTTACTCTTGGTCTAAGAGGAAACCAGTTCATTTGCTTGTCCTCCCAGTTCCAGCTTGCCAAATCCACGTCTACTTCACCAAGAAAGCTGTTCCGTCCAAATGTGTCATTGTGCCAGACAGAGAGGTTGAGTGTTTGTGTTTTCAGGGTATCATTGTCAATTTTATACTGCAGAGAAATTAGATGGTATTTTACAAACTCCAGTATCCATTGTGATGGATAGAATGGTTGCTGCCAGCCCCCTAAGCATGTTGTCCTTGTACCAAAGGTTAAAATATGATTCTTTATCAAAAAACTGTTTGTATTTTAAAAACTGGACAGCAGATGTTTGAAAACAAACAGAAGGCTAATGAAACAGGACATATACATTTTATTTTACCTATTTTCATGCTACAAAACAATTCAAACAATTATGTATGGATATATTCCGGTAAAGCAATAATTCTAAGAATCATTAAAAAAAAAAAAAAAAATTGTGCATTCTCTCAACCACAGTAACAATGTCTTTGGATTTGCTCTGGATAATTCTGAAAAAATAAGTGACATTTTTAAACTACTATCCAATGTGTTGAGAATTACCAAATCAGACATCATGCCTGATGTTATGTATAATAAGTGACTGACTGGACAGATTCTAACACTCGTGAGTTTGAGAATGTCTCGTTTAAAATCACATTGCTAAGTTTTTAAAGTTAGTAGTGTAAGTAGTGTAATGTTGCTGTACATACGGACTTACCCTTATTGTTCTTGCGTCTTTTCCCCACCATATTTCAGTCATTTATTTAGATGACAAAATAATACCCCCCTTAATAATAATTTGTTTCTCTGAACTTCAACTAAATGTAACCGGATTGAAAATTAAATAATGTGTGGTAGTGTGAGCCCGAATTAATTAATCTTAGTAAGTTAAAATTCTAACCCGCAGGATTTCGTTGAATGTTGGATTCAAAGTCTTCTTTTTTACGGAAGTCTTCCTTTTGCCCATCTTTGCCTTATCTGGTAGAAGATAACTTTTAACATACCTAATAAAAAGAAAACACCCTCAATAAATAAGATTTTAAAAATGAGCAAAAAATGTATATCCTTACACCAGTTATCTGTAAACAACAGTTTTTGGTGGTCTAGAATTTAGAAGACTAAAACTACATTTGTCTAAAATACATTAATACAAAAAGATTCTAACATATGACAGTGTTAAACCATAAACAAAATAATGAAAAAACATGCATGTAAATATGCAATTTTAACCAGGAAAAGATATGTTGATTTGCTTTCTTATGAGCAGCATGCACTTCAGCATTAAACAAAATCTACAGAAAAAAAGTGTATGCTACATAGTTAGACAAATAATAGGCATTTAGAATATTACAAGATAGTTACATGATAATCTCTGATACTGACATCATTAACAATACTGAACATAGATGGGTAATTTGTTTTTGATGCAGGGAAGAAACACAAATGTGTAAGCACTTATTTCAGTATAAATGTTGAGTTTGTTTCTATTAAATACCACTAATATTGTGAAATGTCCAAAGATTTCAGAAAATTGGTTAATGTTTAATAACAAAGAGCTTAATATCCAAGTTTAATTAAAAAGGAGTTTAGACAAATGTCATCAAGTATGTTTTAATACATAATTTTCTTAATGTGGTTTTGTTTTCCACAATTATAAACATATTTCATTCCTAGTGTTTCCACTTACGGATCTGAGCGTTGTTTTTTTGGTTCTGCTGCTGCCAAGTCTTTGCACTGGACCACAAAGATATGTAACTCTTTTAATTTGCTCACATAGTCGAGGGCAAACTGAATATTTCCTTTGACATCCACATTTCCAAAATCTCCACTATATACACTCATGACACTGCCACTAACCTTCAGGTATAATGAAGGAAACAAAAAACAAAAATTAAAAAAAAAAAAAAAAATCAAATTCAGGTGCAAAACAAAATTAACAATGTGTATGCATATGCTTTACTGATGGTAAGGCTGCAGTAGTCTGATCATTAAACAAACATTTCTCCTAACATTCACGTTGAAGTTGTAAATAAAAGTAGATGCTTCAAATTAGCTTTTAAAAAGTGACAAAAATCAAAAAAGTTAAAATATTTTAGTTACACTAAGTGTACATACACTTAAATGATTTCTTCAACTACTAGAATTCAAGACAAAAAAAAATCTGCCTTAATGTGTATAATCCTAGAAAAACAAAGATATTCATTATGCCCCTTCACTATCGAAGCCAATTCCATGTATAAAAAAAAATTTCAACATTATTTAATTTTAGGGCTATTTAAAGCACTCTGGCATTGCAAAATCATTATTTTATTTGAACTATTAAATAAAACTATCATATATAATAACCTCATCATCGACATGCAAAGCACTTACATTTATTTGCATATAAGGAGTGCATTTGGCTTCACTTACTATTAAATAATAAAATAAACAAAATTACCCTCCAGTCATATTATTTTAATAATGATATGCATTTTGTAAATTTACATTCAATATGCTGTGACAGTATTATTGGTTTTGTGGTTCAGTGGTGAGAATGCAGAGCACTTCAGTTTGAAGTTCATTATGCTGGAAACTCAAGCTACACTTTCAAAATGATGGCATTATGAATTTCAACTGAACATTAAGTGTCTCTAGTAATTCTGAAAACACACAATCACCATTATTTAATATGTTATTATATAAAAATATCTACACTACCATATAATTAAGAGGATGTGCAAAATACATAATAAGAATCTTTACTGTGAGCAAAATCTACCAGAATACATTTTAAATCAAATGCAACTGCCAAAACCTATTCCAGCACCATCAGGCATATGACAGAAAATGAACTTGGATACAAAATCAGTCCATAGCAAGAAAAACATGCACACCATCACAATCATCCATAGTAATTTGGTTTAAGTCAACAATTATTGTAAACTCCACATTTTTTGAAATATGTAAAGAAATCACATTATATGGAAAAAATGTATCCATTGAGAGACTGTGAAAAGCTAAGAGAATGAATGACGTAACTCAGATGTAAACTAAAGTGTCTATTGCTGTGACACAGTACATCTGACTACTTAATGTGTTACTTTAGCAATGGCACTCATACTTACTGAAAATGATATTTATAGTGATAAAACAAATACAAGGTTTGGCAATCACATAAACCACTAACTGCTTCAGCACCTTAATGAAGCATAATGTGCCACTTAAATCTTACATGTATTATTACTTCTTTTTTTGTGCTGAACTCTTTGTGTCTCACTATCTTGCTCAAAACGTAGTGTTGAAAAAACTTCCCAGCTATAACATTTACTGGATTATGCCTATGGTACCTAACTGACATTATATACAGAGGCTAAGTGTGAGTAGTGCCCAGGCATTAACTGCTTTTTCAATTATATTTATATATGTATATATTTTGTGGAAACTGTGCAAATAAAGTCTTTGCTTTTCTGGAAGTAAAATAACATGACTTCTTTAAATCTATATAGTCCATAGTATATTGTTAAAATGTATAATATAAAAGTGCTGCTCAAGCTCTTGTTGTAATGATGCAGATGTTTTATTAATCAACACGTACAAATATAATGTAATGGACTACGAAACTAGGTCAAGATTCAATTCCTGTAAACATCTGTTCATTCAGCAACATGCAAATACAGGAAGACAAGAAAGTCAGCACCAATAACTGCTGCTGAATGAACTTCAGATATTTAATAGAGTAGAATGTGTGGCTTTGAGCACTATGAAGAAAAAAATGAAGGCACCATTATGTAGATGGAAGGGTGTGCAGATAAAAAGGCTAGGAGATGATTCTGAGAAATTCTTTCCTAAGCATAGAAACAATAGAGACTAATACTTTGCTTCTGTGAGGTACATGACATCAAACTCATGTTATTGATTAAAGTATTAAAAGTAAAGATAGGTGATGGAATTAAAATAGTCATGAATATTAATTACACTGAATAAATTCAGTTTATTGCTTATTTTATTCAAGGTAAACATTACCATTTAGTAATTTATACAACTATGTATCAATCAGTGCGCATCTCCAAAATGTAAAATAGTTTGTTGCATTTCTTACATTTTATGTTTCCATCTATAAAGTTAAGTTTCATTAGTTTTTCCTTGTATTACGTAGCTGTGTTCTATGTATTATAGCTTGGTTTAACACAAAGGCTTTATTTACATTTCTGTTTATTAAATCAATTAAAGATATCCATGGGTGTTTAGTTTAAAATGCAAAGCCAAATGTGTGCAAATAATTCTACTCTGGCATGTTAGTGCATTATGTATGCAAGTATAAATTGATATTAACTGTTGGCATTTCAAAGAGAAAACAAAATAGCCTAAATGAATATGTCAGTGTTTGATTTATCAGTTGTACATATACACATATTAATAAAATGAGTTTTTTAAAGCAAGACTTATTGTAAACTAAAATGCTAAATCATACGTAGGATGCTGAATCTTCTATGTGAGCCAAGTTTACAAAGGAGGAAGGGAAAAAAGTTGTTTCCTAATAAACGCTACTTCTTACTCTTAAACATGCTACAGTATAACAGTCCTGCTTTTCCTAGTGACTTAGCTTTGGTTGCTGGTCATTGAAAAACACAATTTTAAAGGCAAGTGCATTTGTTTAAATAGAAATGAGTAATCAGTAAGAACAATATGAAATTTGAGTATACTATTATTAAATGTTTATGATTTTCATTTGTTTATATTGTTCACACAAATGATTTCTTTTTGTGTTTTTCCTCAGTTCTATGTTGTCATTCTTTAAAGTTCACTAATGCAAATGTATATGCAAAGAAATCTGGAGGGAAGATTTGGAAATGTTTGGAGTGGGTGAGAAATCCCCATTCAAAGAAAGCAGACGTGCATTTGAACAATTTCGGAGGTCCGGGGTAGGGGTTCCCTTTCAAAGTTCCTAGACGTCAATATATATAATAATGTAGTAGCTTGTGGGGGACTGTTAAGTTTAAACTGACAGCATCCGCCCAGGCTTGACTTACACATATGTGTATGTGTGTAAAAATGTGTCTAATTTCTTTTAAGAACTTTAATACACAACTTACAAGGGGTGTTCAATAATTTATCTACCTGAGTAGGAAAGAAAGTAGCAAGCATGCCGAAACAAGTCTGGGTATGTTGTGACATGTCTCAAGATTACTCATGCACAGTTGTAGCTCAGTGCTAGTCTAACATTCCAAGAGACAGGATGTCAGGAGAGTCCTTGTGTGAATCAAGTAAGCTTTTTCACAACAATGTTCCGGTTCACATGTCACGCCAATCAAAGGCTGTCATCAGAGAATGTGGGTTCCAGAATCTGAACCATACACAAAACTCTTTTTTTTTCCTACTGAGGTATATACATTATTGAACAGTCCTCATATCTATATTAGACATTTTAAGAAATTCAATCGGTGAAACATCTCTTTTAATAAAAAGTCTGACTGAAATGGCCAAATTGTTTCCATATAATACACAATGTTCATTATATAGTTATTTAAAACAATGACAGAATACAAATACTTGTATGTATACATATATGCATAGAGGCAGGGCGGCTTCAGTACAAGGCAAGACATGCAATAGGAATAACGGTTTATGAAAACATTTTAAAGCCTTAGTGTTTGTTTTAATTTTATAATGGATGAATCACTTCATTGATCTAGTGATTATTCTAATGTTATATGGCAAAAGAAAAATTAACATGGACGACACAGTAGTTTAGAGGTTAGTGCTGCTGCCTCACAGACCCAGCTTTCTGGGTATACGAGTCATGTGTCCAGAAATCCATTCATATGGAATCTGTATGTTCCTCTGTTCTACTTCACAACACACATGCATATTAGGTAAACTCACTACTCTACATTAGCCCTGTGTGCATAGGAGTGTGTGAGAGAGTTTGGGCCCTGTGGAATTCTGTCCATGACCGTTTCTTGCCATAAACTAAATGCTACTAGAATGGATTCTGGCCTCATTAAGGTCTGAATTTAGCTAAGGGGTTTTGACTGTGTATGTTATATAATTTAATAAATAAATTAAGAAAGATTGTAGCATCAGTGTAAGTCATGTTTTCACCTTGAGACTCTAACAGAAAAAAATATTATTCTATATTGAAACCTCTGAGAAAAATATGTGATCATCAATTCCCAAACTGAACCAAGGCATGGAATATAGAACGGTAAAGTCTCCAGCAGTTACATACTGATATTAAGCTGCAAGAAGATAACACTTATTACCACTTTATAAATTCATGCATTATTGTTTTGTGCTTTATATTTCTCTTAAATGCGGTGTCTGGGAGTTTAGCAACTTAGCATTTCACTATATATTGTACTATATGTATAATTTGTATGTGACAAACAATATTTGACTTGACTGTGCTCATGGCTAGGCATATTTATGAATATATGAAAATAAGCATGAAGAATAAAATCAGTTATTCACTCCCAATTGCTGATTTATCCAATACACCAATACTTTAAATGTATACAGCTGTAAAATAGTTCTACTGTACTTTTAAAGAGGTTCAGATGCTGTTTGCCATGAATGTCACTAAATAATATTTTGTTAGTATCATACATTACATTATGAAAGGAGAAAGTGAAAGAAAGATTACTTTTAACATCAGTTTTGAAAAACAGAAAAAAGAATTTAACCCTTTTCTCAAATTATTCTTTTCCCCATATAGCTACAAAACATTATTTACAACTTAGTTAGGAGCCTACACCAAGAGACATTGTTAACTAAACTGCATTATGCATTAACAGAAGCAAGGTTAGACAATTTACAAAGCTACACTTTAGTATGGTTAGAGGAAGAAAAAAAAAAAAAAGAAAAAGCTTAGGGTTTGCTTGGTCAACATACAGAGGACAATGATGCCATGCCAGAGGAGCTGCTAAGATTGGTTAAAGAGCTGGCGGTCTTCTTGTGTCTGCCAACAGGGAAACTGCTTTCTGAAGTTGAATCAGTCTCTCTATCATCGCTCTATAAGACAGCATACAAACAACAACAGCTGGTTAAGAAACACGCTTCTTTATTCTGTCACTGAATTAACACATTTGTTGGATATAGGGTCGCTTATATGTTATACAAATGTAACGTCATTCTAATCTGTCTCACCACTGTTTATACTAAGATTCCTTGGCATCATTCAGGGATAGCAGAAACTAGCAGAAACTGCAGCCTACACAGGTTTTTGTGTTCCATTACTCTGTACTGGAAATGCATAGGTGGACACCTGTTAGATATAACTGAAATTTCTAGACAATTACAGTTAAATCTTTTAAGACATAAACATGAACTTTTACCATGATGATTTTATGGAGTTTAGGCATGTACTGTTAAATATTGAATCATCAACACAAAGTCTGTAAAAAACGATTATAATCTTTACTTTTTAAATTAAACACATTTAATTGTTTCTGACTAGAAATGATGGTCTGTATTTATCCATTGACATCTACTTTAGGTGTTTCTTTGAAGCATGTGTTAATTGTGGACATGGAAAGAAAAGTTATGTCAGTCCAAGCAAGGGCAGTAAACAAACATACAGTAACTACAAATCCATCCACCTATTTCCTGAACATGCAGGATGACAGAACCTACTGTATATCACCAGCACAAGGCACATGCCATAACTCCTAGTTAAACAGTTGAATTTAACAGAAAAAATGCAAGTAGTACAGCACTTTGGAATAAGAAAATTAAAATCCTTTCATCTCTTCATCCTTTTTCACACTCTTAAACCCAATTAAAGACATTTTAAACAGCTTATTAAATTTTCACTTCATTCTAAGTTTAACAAATTAACCAGCTTTCTATTCTAGTAAATCTGATGAAGCAACATTTGCTACTCGTACATTTTTTTTCACTTGCTTTTTAATTTATGATTTCATGACAATAAAGACTGAATTATGATTTGACTAGTTCTCTGTTCAAAAGATAAGAAAATGGGAGCAGCAGAACTGGGATCCACTGCCAGTACTACTTTTAAACCAGTAAAATTTAGATCACTAAGGTTGGTTAGTACTGCATAGCCATTGTGTTTTACATAAACTCTTGATTAGGGAAAGGGCAGCCATACAGGAATTAGTGGAGACATGTGTGTACAGTATCTTATTTCATTTATCTTAAATATTAAAAAAAAATTAAATCTTGCAATCTTTTCAAAATCATCACAGAATGAAACTTTTGTTAACTTTATGTGCGCAGCATACTGTACATACACTGATAGTTCTTAGTTCTAACTTGATAGGAGGTATTCTGAATTTAGATAGAAAGAGGGTTATTCATTTATTGATTTTTTCATAAAGTTGTACCGGTAAATATTTCATGGCTACAGTATCAAAGAATGTAATCAATTGTTGTTTGCTTGTACTGCAGAAGCAAACAAACACTAGCTTTCTGCCCTGAAGAAAACTTTCAGATTTAAACTTTAAAACTGCTTTCGGTACTAAGTCATCTATACATGGTAACATATTATTTCCTACATAATTTACAGTTAACCAGTCTAAAGCAATCAGAAGATCTGACAGATATTCTAAACATCTTTTTCTTAACTTTATTTAATTGAAGAAATACCTACCAAGTGATTTACTTGGATGGCACATTTCAGCATCATTTGAAACACATCAATAACTTATTTAGTAGACTCTGCTGTCATTTACATGGACTTCTTGATGTAAATTGTGCTCTTTATATACATACATATGCAAAGCCCATTTCCAAAAAAGTTGGGACATTTTCTAAAAATGCATTAAAAACTAAAACCTGTAATTTGGTAATTCACTTGAACATTTATTTAACAGGCAAAAGGACAAAGAAAAGATTTTCAGTGTTTTCGCCAACAAACTTAATTCTATTTGTTAAACATAAACAAATTTAGAAATATAGCATCAAGTCAATGAAACTTCTGGAATATTGATCTGGTCACTTAAGTAGCAGAGGGGATTCTTAATCAGTTTCAGCTGCTTTGGTGTTAATGAAATTAACAACAGGTGCACTAGTGGGGCAACAATGAGATGACCCCCAAAGCAGGAATGGTTTAACAGGTGGAGGCCACTGACATTTTTCCCCTACTCATCTTTTCTGACTGTTTTTTCACTAGTTTTGCATTTGTCTATGGTCAGCATCACTACTGGTAGCATGAGGTGATACCTGGACCCTACAGAGGTTGCACAGGTAGTCCAACTTCTCCAGGATGGCAAATCAATGAGTGCCATTGCCAGACGGTTTGCTGCGTCTCCCAGCACAGTCTCAAGGGCATGGAGGAGATTCCAGGAGACAGGCAGCTACTCTAGGAGAGCTGGACAGGGCCGTAAAAGGCCCTTAACCCATCAGTAGGACCAGTATCTGCTCCTTTGGGCAAGAAGGAACAGGATGAGCACTGCTACAAAATGACCTCCAGCAGGCCACTGGTGTGAATGTCTCTGACCAAACAATCAGAAACAGACTTCACGAGAGTGGCCCGAGAGCCAGACATCCTCTAGTGGGTCCTGTGCTCACTGCCCGGCAGCATGGAGCATTTGCCACAGAATACCAGAATTGGCAGGGCCATCACTGGCACCATGTGCTTTTCAAAGATGAGAGCGGGTTCACCCTAAGCACACGTGACAGACGTGAAAGGGTCTGGAGAAGCCATGGAGAATGTTATGCTGTCTGTAACATCGTTGAGCATGACCGGTTTGGTGGTGACTCAGTGATGGTCTGGGGAGGCATATCTATGGAGGGATGCACAGACCTCTACAGGCTAGACAACGGGACCTTGACTGCCATTAGGTATCGGGATGAAATCCTTGGACCCACTGTCAGACACTATGCTGGTGCAGTAGGTCCTGGGTTCCTTCTGGTGCACGACAATGCCTGGCTTCATGTGGCGACAGTATGCAGGCAGTTCCAGGAGGATGAAGGAATTGATACCATTGACTGGCCCCCACGCTCGCCTGACCTAAATCCAATAGAACACCTGTGGGACATTATGTTTCGGTCCATCCAGGAGCTCAGTGATGCCCTAGTCCAGATATGGGAGGAGATCCCCCAGGACACCATCTGTTATCTCATTAGCAGCATGCCCAGACGTTGTCAAGCATGCATACAAGCACGTGGGGGCCATACAAACTACTGAGTATGATTTTGAGTTGCTGCAGTGAAATTTTGGCAAAATGGACTAGCCTGCTGCATCATTTTTTCACTTAGATTTTCGGGGTGTCTTTGAATTCAGCCCTCTGTAGATTGATAATTTTCATTTCCATCAAACGATGTGGCATCTTTTCATTCCTAACACATTACCCAGTTCATATCAGAATAGATATCCAGCACGACTGATGAGGCAATAACTCCCCTAGGACACTAAAGGGCATCCGTCCTGGGTGGCTGTGGCACCACGGATTCCCGCAGGGCATGTTAAGGGCTGGAGTTTAGTGAAGCCCTGTTGGGTTCCATGGGGGCTGCACGGCCCTATTGAGGACCTCCAGCACACCTAGGAAATGATTCCAGGTAATACTGATGAGCCACCTGGAACACTCCTGGGACCTGAATAAGAGGCGCTGCCTCACTTCGTTGAATGGACAGAGCCAGAAAGAAGAAGACAAAACCTGAGGAGGAGTGGAGGAGGGTGGACTGGCAGCAAGAAGAGACTATATATTGGTGTGTGGGTAATTGTGTTGAACCTGTGTCTTGCCAGTCTGTGTCCGGGTTAGGGCAGCTGTATGCCCCCGGTTGCTTCAAAATAATATTATATATACACACACACACACACACACACACATCAAATCCCATTATAGTGAATACCAAAGTGATGAAATTTTCAGAATAACGAACACTTTTTGTTGGGTTGGATAAACGTTCATGCATTATGTTAAACAGATTGTTTTAATGTATTGTAAATTGCAGTATAACGAATGTTTCTTTGACCAAAAATGGCCACCGAAGATAATAATACAATGCAAAAAATACTTAATGCCGCACCTATACTTCGGGAAAATGGCAACATGCTGTCTCTTTCTTGTTACTTGAAAAGAAAGCAACAGTCTGTTGCAAGTCTTGGCAAGGCTCAGTGCGAGTGTAGGTGAGACATCATACACATAGCTGAATTCTGAGTCAGTGCACCACCAAGCGTTCACATGGGCAGTTGTATCATATGCGGATACTGTACTGTCGAGTTTCATGAACCAAAAAAAAAGTGAAAATGGTTTCAGTTTACACTGAAAGAAAAATGAATCTCCTAAAAAGTTGATTCCAGAATGAAAAAAATGAAGTGGAAAAAGCATTCAGAATTGCGCCTTCAATGCTGTCAACAATTTTGAAGTATCGAAAAAAATAGAAGACAAAGTTAAAGTTAGGGTGGACCTGAACGAGAAAAAAAAAAACAGATGCAGATTTCTATTTCTGTATTAAAAAATACATCTAACATCTCCTTTTCATTCTGTATTCATACCTGTATTTCTATTAAAGAAAAAAAAAGTTACATCAAATGTCTCATTTTCAAATAAAATATTTAAGAAGCAAAATACAGGTACTGTCAAGCTTAGGTCACAGATTTAGCAGCACTAGAAACAGAAACAGGAGTCCAGGTTTGGTTGTTAAATGTTCTAAACTTCGTGTGACAAGCACGTTACATGGCAAGAGGCAGCAGAGCAGCTATGGAGCTGTCCTTGCGCTGCTGCCATTAGAGATGGCGAATCGCCAGCAACCCTGGTCACAATAGTATACGTATTTTCCTCATATTTGTTATGAAGAAATATCCTTTATAACTAAATATTTTTGTTACAATGGGATTCCACCTGTATGTGTATACAATTTATATTTATTATATATATATATATATATATATATATATATATATATATATATATTTATTTTTATTTATATATATATATATATATATATATATATATATATATATATATATATATATATATATATATATATATATATATATATATATATATATATATATATATACATACATACACACACACACACACACATACATATATATATATATATATACAAATATATATACACATACATACACACACACACACACACACACACACACACACACACACACACACACACAGTAGCCATCCACTCTCTGCATCTCTTAACTATTGAAGCACTTTTGGAAAAGAAATGGGTGGGTGGATACGTTCATACTGTTTAAAGTTTGCTTACTACCTGGTTGAAATATTTTTAATTAACAACCAAGTCAAATTATTTAAAATGATTTTATTTCAATAACATTCACCAAAAAAGCATTTTTCTCTATTCAAAAGTAAAATCGTAATCTATATTTAAGTCTTAACAATACCTCTGTCAATATCAGTAAATAAATATAGCTATGACTTGAAGAGTTGAAATCTTGATGCACAGATTACTTTCCAGCTAAAAAGATGAGAAAATGTACAAGGATTTATGTAGCAATAATAGCAAAGGCACCATCAAATTACTTTCCATTTTTGAAACAGTTAAGACACCACATACAAAAGATCAGACTTCAGATCACAGTTTCACATAAAAAAAATAGTATATCTAACAGTAAATTGACTATTTGATTTGCTATTTAGACTATTTATTAAGAATTAATTACCTCTTGCTGCAGGAAAGCAGGAACTGACTTGCTCATTTGCTTTATTTTTTCAGGATCAGACACCATGGAGACTGGAGAAGAGGGAACTGTGGAAACTAAGAAATAATGTTTTATTCTTGACACGGAACATATTGGACCTTCTATATAATTTTATCATCATCATATGTAATCCTAATCCTAACCTTAATTTACTTTTTACATTTTCTTTCCTAGACTATTAAAATATAAATTAACACTATGTAACTGACTTTACTGAAATATTTCTAGAACTAAAATAATTTTTGTTTTGCTCCCAAAGGCTGGACATAAATATACACACATTTGTAGCAAACATGACTGAAGTAACATTAGACACAATCAGAAGCTATATTAGGAGTGAGCAGGTGTAATGATTTGTTTTATGTTTCCCTTACCAGGAATGCTTATTTTATTATACATTTTATGTGTTAGAGAGTTGGCAAATGGTTTGGGTTGATTTAATGAATTTACCAATCTGATCCTCCATATAGCAATAATGGTACCTGAAGCTCTGGAGCTATTTTAACACATTCTGTCTGCATTTGTATGGACTTTATTAGGAAATAATGTAGAAGTCTCAAGGTTTAGAATTTAGAAGTTCAAAACCCTTCAAAATCACTGTGGCTTAGGAGGTAGTGTTACAAACAGTGCTTAAGTTTCAGGTATGATCCTTGGCATAGACAAATTCTGCGTAGATGTTTTTTCAATGAAATGCAATTTCAAAATAATATTTACAAATAAAAACTGAAGATCTTGTCTTCCACATTCTGCTTCTAGGATAAGCATCCTCCTGCTAACCTAAAGTTTGAAATTGGATTGCCTGGATTCTAGGAACACTGTATCTTTAATAAAATGTAATAATGAACAAAATGTATTATTTAAGACTGATGTACCCATTGATAAATTTTAGACTTTAGTTTTTGATGGGTAGTACTAGGACACCCATAGTAGGCTTATTTATATCCCCTAGACTCGCATACTGCAATTTCCATCCATCCATCCATCCCTATTAAGCTAAAAGTTTATTTTGGACTTTTGCTTAATAAATTTAATTAGACACAAACTGAAATTCAGTTTTGATTAGATTTTTTTTTTTTTTTTACATTTTTAACCCAAACACAACTTTTTTTTAATTATTGAAGCAGCCTGGGTCTTTAAGTGCAACACTTAAGTAATGCCCCAAGACCTTAAAGAAAAGAAACCAATGAATTAGCATATTGTTTATAAATCTGTTTAAAAAGCAGCCGATACTCAGTGTATTCTGGTGTTTCTGTTCAAAAAACATCTATCTGGTCTTTGGCTACAACTTTTCTGTGTTATTGGAGGTTATGCAGTCTTCCTCTGCATTAATGAAAGAAGCTAAACTAGAGCAGACTACTGGCCTTGAACCTAATTTCCTAATTTATAGATGTTTATACAAAACATTTGGTTTATGATATTTCTAGAGATTAAAGTTCTACTTTGTACAAGAATGTTATGAACATTAAGACAATTTGTGAAAAAAGTCTTATGATTCAATAATTTATATAGAGATTCTTATTTATTCTTTAATTGTCTTTAACATTTGTATTTGGTTGTTTATGGATTTGCAGCACCACACTTCTTGGCCCTGAAGAAGGGATAGTTGCTCCTATCACACAGACTGTTCAACTATAGTGGTGGCCTTCTTCACAAGCACCATATATTTGAGACTTCTGAGGAACCTCTAGCTCAAAATATACATTACTAACTATGGAAAAGCTACTGTACTAAGATGGGCTTCTCTAATTCACTTTTGAGTGAATTCACTTTCCCTGAAGATTGATGTAAATACTTTGAAATGTCTATAATTTAAGTACAACTTTCTGGTATGACTGATTGTTCATCCACTTGTTTATGTAAATGTTAAGTGTAACTGTTGTAGTTCCTAGCATTTCCTATGCATTTTGTTTGAATATTTATTATTAATCACATCTACACTCTTTTGCATGATATGCATAGTTTTAAACTGCTAATTAACAGATTTTATAATCAATGCTCAGTAATCATCTGTGTTGAGTTTTGCACACATTCTCCCCTTGTCTGTTTTGGTTTTCATCCAGCTACATCAGACTGTCCTCTTAAATTTACAAAGATATGCATGTCGAGTTAAATGACGATTCTAAACTGGCCCTTTGTGTAGTGTTTGTGCATGAGTGGGACTTGAAATTAACTGGCAGTCAGTCCAGAGTTTATTTTAATCTGTTGCCAAATGCTCCTGGGACAGGCTCTAGTTTCTCAAGAAATTGATCTGGATTAAACTGGCTTAAAAATGTTAGGTTATGTAATAATAGTAGTGACAAATTTGTATTAGTAAGAGGAGTTTACAGTAAAATTTAATTCTGAAGAGATTAAGCAGCTTTATCTGTCACCTTTTCAAAGAATGGCCCGTTTCAATTTTTTTTTTTATTTTTTAAAGATTGTGTTGTTTGGTTGCTTAAGTTATACTGAATGAGAACCAAAATATCCTCAACTTGTTCATTAAATGCATGTTGCAAGTGAGTAAACCCAGAAAAAAATTAATATGGTATTTATAGATTTGTTAAAGTTATATTTCTACATAATTTACTATGGAAATTTTCTAGGAAAAAAATGTATTAAACAACAGAAGTATTAAGTTTATGTATCTTTCAAGTACTACAACATGAATGAGTACAACACATATTAGCATCAGGCAGAAGACAGCAACAATTATTATTTAAGCATGACATACAGCTTAAACAAAATAAGACCTTTTAGATGTAAATTGAAAATGTTAGTTAAGACAATGATAGAATTGACAGTTAAATGACTTGTTAATACATTAGTTGTCTGACACTTAGATTTGTCTTACTCACATCCTGATATGGTATCTTTTGGGCTTTGTGGGCTCTCCACTTGTAGATCTATTGGGAAGTTTACATATTCACTAAAAAAATATTTATCAGGCAATTTGCTTCTAAAAGATCAGATGTCAATACTGACAAAAAGAAAAGTACTTCACTTG
Source organism: Erpetoichthys calabaricus (assembly GCF_900747795.2). Taxonomy (NCBI): domain Eukaryota; kingdom Metazoa; phylum Chordata; class Cladistia; order Polypteriformes; family Polypteridae; genus Erpetoichthys; species Erpetoichthys calabaricus. The sequence continues at coordinate 209,719,590 of NC_041397.2, read as the reverse complement.
ATTATCTCAAAAACCATGCCTGAATAATTCCATATCGTACTGGTGAATTTAAAGATAATGTAAAATTTATAACAAATCTTTCTACTGATTTTCATCTGTTGATAAAAAATTGATAATGATGCAGAAATATAATATTCCCATGAAGTATACTATGTCTTACATTTGCAAAACTTTGTTATTTAAATAATTTTGAAAACAGGGGACAAACATTCTACTGCATCCACAGTCATATAAACTACCAGGCTGTAACAGTGAAATAAGACATGGGAAACTAATATATTTAGATTCCCAAACCACAAAAGCATTTCCAAACTCTTCATAGATAAACATATTTTGAAAATTTCACAACACGTAATTTAAAATAAACACAATTCAGCCATTAAAAAACTTCATAAATGTTAAACAATCTTCACATTTTAAACAGTGTTAACTATTAAAAAAAAGTAAAAATATTTACCATCCTCTGCACTCATCACTAAATCATCTCTTAAATTATTAAAACTTCTTTCATCTATTTAGAAAAGAGTGGAGAAAAGAAATTCATTAACTAGTGCGTTTAATATGGAAATAATATTTGTAGGCAAACACACACTATTCTCGTTTATAAAAGATTTTTAAATAAGTTTTTTGCTCAATCATTTGACACTTACCATTGTGACCTGGCATTAAAATATGTTTACTGGTCTTTTATGTGTTAAAATAAGCAACTATAGGATGTTTACATCAGAAAGGACATTCATCTTAACTTTGCATTTGTCTCCTCAGAATTATTGACACAAAGCACGGGAGTAGAATGGTCTAAGGTAACTTGTGGTTGTTCAATCACATAACAGTTTGGTAAATAGTAAACTAATAAGAAAATATTGCAAAAAATGTAAAGGCATTCTCTGTGGAATGGCATGTATCAGAACATCAGATGGCAGCAGACTTGTGCACACAAAAGTACATATTTTTTTAAATTTGGATTTAACTCCTGTACATCAAAATTAATGGTTAAAAATCCATGTTTTTAAGTTACTTTTCTCAAACATTGTAATGCAACAATATAAATACCTTTAACTTACAACAACAAACTAAACCTTATCTATATAATTATTTTGAAAGGATCTCAGCTCAGGACTCTAAAAATGTCTACTGAACAATTTTTACTGTAGCTGCTTTTGTCTTTAAAATTATTTCTGTTTTAGTTACTACTGGATACAGTATTTTGGAATGGAGACAAAAGGTCACTGGATTATTGGCTAATTATTAATTTCAAGAAATAAAAGTAAATTCTTATAAATTCATAATCTGGAAAAAAGGTTTTGAGCAAAAAACAATAATCAATTCATTTTTATATTGCGATTTATTTTTTAAAAACAGTACACTTAAACAGTTCACTTTTATAGTAAATAAAATTAAACAGTAAATAGCTAACCATGATATACAGAATAATTTTGATTGGTTAATGGCAATGTAGTCACTAAACAGCAGGAAATAATGATCAGTCTCAAGACAAAATGGCCAGAAATGTATATAGCATGCATGCTCACCTGATGTAGCAGCAGTAATATCCTCTAGGCTTTTGGAAGAAGCTAAGGGCTTATTCTTACTCCTTCTTAAAGCCATCATTATGGGGTTGCTTTCTTCATCAAAACCTGTTACAAATTAGAGAACATGAACTCTGCCACTTTACAGAAATGTAACATTAAGGCACCTGGGGTTAGCCAATCAGAATAAAAGTTAATTCAATCAAAAAGCAGGAAGGGCGTCTTTAATTAAGTAAAGACTAGACTACTACAAAATATGCAATTTTTTAAAAGTTCTTTTCAGAATAAGAACAAAGAGTGTAATAGTATGCCACACCGTAAATGAATGTGCATTGTAAATCACAAGTTTCAATCCTTACAACTATTTCACTGGTTTTTAAAATAAGTGAGTCAGTAGTATTACATATGGTGTAATTTGATCTGTGTAAAAGTGTTCATTGAGCAAAAACATTTAAACGTAATATAAAAATAAGCGGAAATCTCTAATTTACAAGGAGGCAACATATTATAAAAATGTGAACTTAAATTGCATTTAATAATCGTAATAAAACTGTAGGATTATGTGTTTTGGCTAAAAACATTTTTATGTGTTCATATTACAGCATTTTTCAAACTATTTCTGTACTCCTAATTTATTCACTCTGAATATTAATTAACCAGTTAGTAAGTTAAAGCAATTCTTCATATTTTAATAATATTAAAAAAGATAGGTGTAGATGGTGATCTTTAAAACTCTTTATTTGCTTAAGCTTATTAACTAATATAAATAATAAGAGCCAAAAGAATGTAGAAATGTTTATGTCGCTTAGTACTAATTCACAGGAAATTAGTATTGTACTAGTTCTGTAATTAAATAGTCATATAGGGATTTCTTGAACATTGTAAATTTTTGATGAAAAATATTTTCAATGGTAAATATACAGTAAATGCCAAATTAAAGCTAGCATACAGTATATGTATGCTAGTCACAGTAAGTTGACTTCTGCATGGGAGATGCCTTTAACCTTTTAAGCTGACAATTTTCAGGCAAGAGGCCAAAGTCTGAAAGTCTTTTCAATCCAAATAAAATTGAAATGTATTCTAGAAGTGCTAAAAGACAACACAGGATTTAAATTATTTTGCAAAGTTAGAAATTGCATCTTTTGATTCCCATGGGAATCGACCTTGAGCTTGGTGACAATGAATTACTATTATTTGCTCTGCTAGCAGATAGAAGACCTAGGGTGTGTGTTTAATTTGGAAAGAATGGGATAGAGAATGTGGCTGCCTTTTTTTCCAAAAATATTTCTTAGTTTAGCTTTAGCTCATCTGGTGCTCGTTGCAAAGAATGGAGCATTGAGTTGCTTTTCTGACACAAAACAGTTGCAATAATGAACATTTAAAAGAAGCATCTGAGCTGAATAGGGAAATGTAAATGGAGTTTGCTATCTGCTTAGCAGTGTTGCAAAAGGGTTCAGTCTCAGTCAAGATATCTTGCATTTTGCGATTAAGAATATATTGTACAATCTGTAACTAAGGAACTGGACTATCTGGAAATGTCGCCACGGACTGAATGAAGATTAGACGAACCCACCCAGATTTTATAATTCTTTGTATTGTTTACATTTGCTGCTATTGGTTTTGATGCAAATAAATGATTCTGAAGTACAGTTCAGAATTATTTTATTCCATAGCAAAAGATTTCCAAGAAACTAAAGATTTCATACAAAAGTGTCTATTACTGTCTTGAAAAGGGAGGTCAAACTGGATCTAACCAGGACAGAAAAAGAATGGGAAAGCTTAGATGCACAACTACATAAGCGAATAAGTACATCAGATTCTGTAGTTTGAGAAACAAACATCCTTTACATGTTCTATAACTCTGTGACAGCTAGTATGATCTTCTAGAATCTATACTGTAGTGTAATGAGCCAGTAACATCTTCAAGAGAGACCTACTGATTTAACAAGCTAATTAAGAAAGCAGATTCAGTTATGGGATACACTCTCAAACCTGCTGGTGGTACTAGTGGAAGAGAGAATGAAGTCAATATGAAGGCTATAATGAACAACATTGCACATCCTCTCTGTAACACAGAGTACTTTTAGCCAACAAATTATTTACTATAATTGTGCCAAGAAACAATACTGGGTCTCTTTCATACCCACAGTAATATATCTTTATAAAGCCTAACCAGGATTGCTCTATTAGAAAATTCAGTAGTTTTGTCATTCTTGTGTGTGTTTCAGAGAGTCGTTGTTTGTTATAGTAATTCTGTATTTGCTGTGCTCCTGTAAATGCTAGATTTCCTCCTTGGGGCAAGTAATATATGTCTATCTATTAATACTATCCAAAGGTTGAGGGAATAATAATTTGATGGTTAATAAAATGTAATTTTCTATCGAGTGAATTAAGGGTTCTACATTTGAATTGTAATTTTCAAAAGTTAACACATGCAAGATTTTTTTTGGGTCAAAAACAAACATTAAAGCTTATATATTTAGTGGGTGCTTTATAAAGTACTGTACATCCTTCTAGTAGTGAGTAGAAGTAATTTAGAACTATTTTTTTCTCCCAAAACTGCTGATTTCATTGACGTTTGGTTTCAACAAGATGACATGGTATGAGATGATGCATGCTTTCTGAAAGTAATCCATTTGATGAAATGTAAACTATGGCTATTAAGGGATGCACAAATGTTAGCAACAATGTCTCGGTACACCATTGCATTCCAATGAACAACACATTCCAAACACTATTACACTACCACCTTCAGATTGTAAGTTTGAAATAAGGCAGGATGAATACATGCTGTTTACTCCCAATTCTGACACTAGTATCTGTAGCCGAATTGAGACTCATCAGACCAGGTGACACTTTTCTAATTTTCAATTGTCCAGTTCAGGTAATCAGGTACCACTGTTGCCTCATCTTACTGTTATTTACAACAGAAGTGTGGAACCAGGCAAAGACCACTGCTACTTTACTTTAGCTCATCTGCTTTAAGGTCACTGTAAACTCTAATAGCTGAATTGCATGAAAATTTGAAGAGGACAGTTGTTCCAGAGATAATGGAATCACTCACCACAGTTACGTTGCTCAGAAAATGCATCTTCCTCATTTTGATGCATAGTCATTTAAACCTCAGGACCATGTGTAAATGCTACATATACTGGGGTGCATCCACATAACTGCCTTTTTGAATATTTAGGTTATTTGTGTTAATGAGCATGTGTGCATACTGAAGTGGCCACTGAGGGTATATAAAGGTTGTCTAGCATTATCCTCAAACTATTACTTATTATGAATTGCATGGGTGGCCCAATTGTTAATGATTCTGCCCCATGAAAATAATGTCTTGTGTTTTAACCTAGTGCCCTATGGAGTGAGCATATTTTACAAGTGTCTACATGGGCTGTTTCACGGGGACTCTCGATTTCCGCACACACTTACAAAGGATATGGGTGTTAAGGTAACTGGTGATTTCAGACTGGACCAGTATAAGTGTGTGTGTGTGGGCAAGTGAGTCTTGTGATGGACTGGTACAATGTAGATAAAACTGGTTCCCATCTTATGTCCAATGCTTCTAGCTTAGCTCTGGCCCACCAAACTAAAATTTTATTTTAGTAAAAGCAGGGTATTACACATAAAAAGCAGAAATGTGAGATTTGAATACACAATGGGAAATGTGAAACCTGAAAATACACCTTATGAGATGGACCTGGGAATCACAGCAAACTCATCACTGTCCACATCAAGACAATGTACAGAAGCAATTAAGAATGCAAACAGAAAGTTATGCTACATACCACAATGTGTGGAGTACAAGTCAACATATGCTTAAATTACATAACGCATTAGTTGGGCTTAATCTGGAGTATATTACGCAGTTTGGCATCCATATTACAAAAACTACATAGTAGTGATAGTAAAAAGTCCAGAGGAGAGTGACTAGGTTGATTCCAAGCCTACGAGGTATGAGCTATGAGGAGAGACTGCAGAAGTTGAACCTTTTCATTTCAAGCAAACAGAGATTAAGAGGTAACATGATTGGAGTATTTAAAATTATGAAGGGGATTATTATAATACTAGCCGACGCCCGCCATACATTACGGCGGTGTAAGAATAGGAACAGAAAACGGTGAGAAAGGAATTCAGAAATCAAGTAAAAATAAATACTTCTTGAAAGACGCAGTGTGCATGTAGAATTTCCAGCCAAGTAGGATTACATGTGAAAGTGATAAATAAATCGGGCTTTCCAAATTTACGTACTATGGCCATGGCATCCTGATAGCTTTGTTGCATGGATCTTGGACTTCCTGGAAATGTGGATGGTAATATTATCATTCTGCCTACACGTACGTTGTTATTTTCAGCGTTTGCTTGCAGTGCGTCTGTATTCAAACGTTGTATTTTTCCATGCGCAGATCTTGTTGATGTAATCTGAGATAGTTGAGATACGCGCCATCTGTTTTAACATACGCATCTACGATGTACTGTTGGAATTGTTTGCCGCTGGAGTGCAAAATACTAAATGTATTCCTCATTGCTAATCTGTACGCGTAAAATTGGCATTGAGTAAGCCTTATTCGCTTGGCGGTTCTTTTATCGGGAACATGCTGAAAATCTTTGTGCCAGCCAATGTCTCCGTAAGGAAACAAAAGTGGGTAAACCATAGGATCGCAATTCATATTGAGCCTGGAAATCTGTTTACAGGAGTTGCGTATGGGATAGATGCAAATGTCCCTTTCGACAGGCGTTTCGCCATCTTCTCTGACGAAAATCGCTACAATGTTGGGGCATTGTATCGTCGGAAATCCTGCCCAGGGTTTTCCTTGAAAACCATTCATACAGATGCTGTTGGATTGGACTGAGCGATTTCATGCATGTGTTTGTATGATTTAGCGAAGGGGTTGATGGTTCTGAGCATGGAAACTAGCTGGAGAAGTACATTTTCGCTGCATGCAGAATTTGCTTTATTTTGTAATTTTGTTGTGTAAGAAGCTGTTGTAAAGACACAGGTGGCTCCCGCAAAGGTGGTAAAGTTACTTTACCATTGTGGCAGCACCTCGAGTACTTGTTGGATGTATTACGCTCAGCAGGCCAGTACAGTGCATGACATGGAAGAGGACGAATAGGAATTGAGAAATGCCGTGTCGGCTGTGTGTGGGTGAGACCAATTTTGAAGTGGAAGCAGGACGAACCAGAAGAGAATTATATATAAGAGCATATACTAGCTAGTATTTTAAAGTAAATTCCTCAACAAGAACATGGGGAGAATGTTGGAAACCTTTTAAAGGCAGATTTGCAGATGTGTTTGAAAGTTTTTACTTACGTAAAGAACTATAGACACATGGAATAAATTACTAGGTACTGTAGTGGAAAGTATGACTTTCTGTGTTAAATTACCTATTTTTGTCACAACTGTCCTAATGTTCTAACACTTAATTAGATTAAGGTGTATAAAAATGTTATTACGGATTGCAATTTGCTGAATGTTCAATTTACTTTAACAATTTTTAGAAAACAGGTGACTCTTAAGGAAAATAAGCGTGCTTTATACTGTCCTAATTAATTTTTGTATTGTTCATCTAACCAGATTTATGTTACTTAGATCAACTCTTTAATATTGTTTAAAATATATAAGAAAATATTGATACTGTTTAGGTAACTCAAAGACAATCGAGTTTATCAAGAATGCAGATTTGTGGTTTTCCTTGGCACTATTTTTTAGATTACTTCAAATCTGTAATCATTAGAAATATGGAGAAATCAAAATGTCTCAAATAAGGTATAATCTGCATTCTCAAAGAAATTAAACTATACAGTACATTACACTGTAGAGCTTAAAAAAAAAGTATGTTGCTAAAAGAAAAAAAGTTATAAAATACCACTAGGCAAAAGTAGCAAATATTGGTTAGGAAATTTACATTTAAATGAACACCACATAACCCATTAGTGATTTGTGTCCAAATTTTCTTACAAAACCCTTTGGTGATTTGTGTCCATTTCTTAATTTTGTGCACCACAAGACAGCTACTGCATGAAAGGTGAAATCTCTAAACATCCCATCCACAGCAATAATGGCAAGAAGGTGAAAGTCAAGTGTTGCCAGAGGAAAGAAGACCATAAAAACCCTTTGAGTTTCAACAAGATGAAATGCTAATACTATATTAATATGTGAGTGAATGTGCACACACACACACACATACTGTATGTATATATATATATGTAAATACACACACACACAAACACAAATATACACATCCATTAAACATATGTGTATTCACATAACTTTCTCAGACTTGAAGGAGCCAATATTTTGACTAAAATCATATACATTTAAGATTTGTAATTATGGCCTTTGGCGTTCCAAATTGAATACATTTAAAATAAGATCTCAAAGGGTTTCAATAGCTCTTGCATTCATTAGATTTATATCTAATGTACATTTTGAATGTAGAAGCAGGGTTAACAGCATAAGGAAGACATGGCAAAAATACATTCTGATATTGTGCAGAATTTATTGGAAAGAAATTGGAAAGTGCAGTGCAATCTTCAATAAATCTTTAGTCTTTCAATATTTTTTTTTTACTATTGGCTGTGTGGTGTTCAATTTGCCTTAAAAAAGTAAACTAATAAACAACCAAAAGCTAAGAATTTTTTCCATAAGCCCTATGATTTTAAATGTAACTATTTTATTAGACTAAGTTTTGAATACCTGATCTTCCTGAACAATAAACCCTGCTTCCAGCTAAAAATCAGATCTTTAACACTAAATGAAATCAAACAGAGAGAAAGAGAAAAGACTGAAATACCTACAAGAGAGAATTATTATTTTTCTCCAATTAAATAGACAAAAAAAAATGCTCACGGGCACTTTTTCTCCTTTGCTCTGTATTTGACCAGCTGTCATCAGGTAGTGAACGCCTCTCTGGAACTTCATTATCTTCATCATCTAAATTCTTGCTTGGACCTCCGGACTGGGAAATTTCATGGCTTTCGCTGCTTGTTTCTTTGTCGATTTTGACAGGTGTACTTGCTCTTAAAGAATTCAAGGTTGCATCCATCTCATCATCATAATCCTCTGGTTTGTAAAGTGCTCTTTCCTCTGTTGTATTTTTCTTTCCAGGATCTAGAGAAGTATAATCTTCACTTTGATCAGAATTATACTGGGGACTGGATGCACTGTTTGATGGATATAATGCACTTACTTCTGACAAAGACTGAGCCAGTAGGTACAATGGCTGAAAATCATTATTTCTTGCTTCTGGTAATATATCATCTTCAATGACAGGTGTATTTTCAGCATAATTATCTGAGCTATTCCACAATTTGATAGACTCATTAAATACAGCATTTCTGCTTTCTACTTCAGAAGACATGGCGTAAGTAAAATTCTTTTCTGCTAAAGACTGAGCAAGACACTGTAGATCTACTTTATCTGACTTCTTTTGTTCTGGAACTATATCTTCTTCCACCACGGACATTCTTCTTTCACAACTGTCACTCTCTTTCTCATCATTAATGAACAAATCTTTCTCTGCCTCCACTTCACTTATGCCTGTAGATGGAGAAGTAAATTCTTCCTCTGTTAATGGCTGGGCAATACTGTGATGTGAAGCACTGTATTCCTTAACTTTTGGAATTAAGTATTCTTCTTCTTCCACTGATGTTCCTTTCACACAACTGTTTACTTCTCTCTGATCTTTAATCAGATCTTTTTCCATCTCTTCTACTTCATTTGTCACTGATGATTCAAAAGTTATTTCTTTCTCTGATAGAGACTGTACCAATGTGTGTAATGAAATATCATCACGTTTGTTTGCTTCTGGAATTATATATTCTTCTTCTACTGATGTCCTTCTTGCAAAACTGTTTGTTTTTCTGTCATCTTCAAGACAGTCCTCTTCATGCATCTTTATTTCACTTGTCTCTGCAGAGAGAGAGATAATTTCTTTCTCTGATAAAGACTGGGCCAGACTTTGTAGTGGAATAGGATTAGACTTCTTTCTTGCTGGAATAATATATTCTTCTTCCACAGACGGCCTCCTTATTGTGAATTCAGCACTGCTTTTGACCATAGGGTCAATCTCATGTTTCTTTTCCACAGGACTACTAAATTTTGCAATAGGCATTTGATTGCTTAACAATTCATTAACAGGTTTATCTTCATATATTTCATTTGGTTGATGAAGGTCAGTTTGCCTACTTCTCTCCTTAACCCTGTCAACAAAACTGACCCGCTGAACTATGGGAGCTGCATTTGGTGTTTTACTTTGTGTTTCTTCAACAGATAATCCACTGGTAATGTCAGAAAGCATTTTTTCTAGTCCCCGGTTTAGTGTTTCATGATCAATACTTGGAATACGGGTAGATCTTTCTATGACCTCTACCACTTCTTCATTACTAAATTTTTTAATGTCTGTAGATTTAGGTGGAGAACTTTGAAAAGATTTAAGATGAATATCACTGGCATCAGTGGGAAGCACTTTGGGGAAAATATTGGGATTCATTATTTTTTTCCCGTCTTTTGGCAAGAGTTGCTGTTGATGTAACAGCTCACCTTTTTCCCAAACCACCATGCTAGAGCTAGTTGGTCCTGGATTTTCAATATCTTCAGACTGGTAGACAGTGTCAGCAGATGGTAGATCTCCCTTAAGAACAGGTTTTTGCTTCTCTGGTGATGTATTCCAGAACATTACAAGGTTCTGGAATTGAGAGTTACTTGAATCTGGGACCTTCATACCACTCTGCATTCTTTCTTTCATTGACTGAATTTTAAAATTGTGTGTCTGAAGTGTGCCAGGTGATTTTAAAGATGAAGATGTTTCTATATTGTTAAACTCAGTACTGTCAGAGTTATCATTTTTTTTATCTAACTTGACTAAATCATCTTCCGGAAGCTGCTTCACCCCTATAACAAATGTTTCAGGTTCAACTTTCTCTTCCTCTGAATCCACTGTGATTTTGATCCCACGGTTCTCATTAAAATATTGCAGACCACCAACATCCTGGGGGTAATGGCTTTCATTACTCTGGAGATGAATATCTGGTTCACCTAGTCCTTCATAAGTGTGATATTTTGATAAGTAAACTGACTCGTAATCATTACCTGGCTTTAACAGGATGCTGTCATCATCATATGTGGCTATTCTCGAGCTACCTTCAACCACTGGTAAATGATACTTTTCGGTTTTCACATGAACAGCTGGAGGATTGTGCACATTTTTTTCTTTGCCATCTTCTGGAACATAATCAGTTACATCCGTAACTTTATTTATTGTATTAACAGGCTTTTCTTTCATTACAGAACTGTTTTCTGCTTTACTGTCTATCACATTATACTTCAAACATGTTGCTGGGTCTAGATTTGAATTAACTTGCTTAGTAACGGTCATTTTACCATCATTAGATTTTCTAAATTGACCATCATTATCCTGATGAGCCTTCATAGGATAAACCATGGCATCATGTTCCACTGACTCTCTAACAACCATGCTAACTTTATTACTGTTATCTACTTTTACTTTTTCCAGTATCACCTCAGGTGTATTATTCTCTCCCGGTAACAAATAATTTAAATTGTCAATTTTTTCTGAAGATCCCCCTTCAAATAATTTTGTCAGAATATTTTTCTTTTTAATGGTTGATGTGTTCTGAACGAGTGGCCCATCTAAGATATTAATATTTTCCTTAGTTGCCTCAGTTTGAGCAATAACTGGCTGCAATTCATTCATTCTACTGGAAATGCTGTCCTTTTCCCTAGAACTTTCCCTAACACCCTTTTCCATCAGGACAGCCTCATTTTCAAGTTTTTTCAGGTTTCCTTGAGATTCACTGAATTCTAAATTTCTTAGACTGGTGGAGTGCACCTGAGGACGTTCATTATTAACTTTGTCTCTTTCAAGAGATCTGGAGTTTGAATTAATTTCTGGCAATACAGTCCTAAGACTAATATTTTCTTTGACATTTTCCATTATGCCAAATTCCTCTTCAACATTCTCCAGTCTTCTTTGTGGTACAGAATAGAGTTCTGTGGGTTCGAAATTATGAAGACTGGATGGAAACTGCTCATGACAGTCATCCTTTACTTTGTTCTTTTCTGTAGATATAGAATGTAAATGTATATCTGATTCTATATAGTCCAGAGGAGCTTTAAGACTAGAATTCATTTCAGTGCTCCTGCTGAACCACTCAAGGACCTTAGATATGGATTCGTCAGCCTCTTTTGTGAGCTTAGAATTCTGCATCTCAAGCTTGCTTGATGTCTCACGGTTTTGCACCCAAGTGTTATCAGTCTTACCTTTATCAGCATTGGCAGAAGGAGGGCTGCACACCTGAGAGGATTTGGGTTCAGCATAAAACTCATGTTGATCTGAAAAACATATTTACATATTTTCCCTCTTGCACCTTTCTATAAATACATCTTTTTTCTACAAATATAAAATACTGCAAATAAACTTGGAGATAAAATGTTTGAGCAAAACTAATTAATATTTTTAAGGATTATGAGCGAATTACCTTCCGCAATAACTACCTTTAGAGAAATACACATGCATAATAGTTAGTCTGGTTAGGTTAGCAAATTAAATTATTGAAAAAAGCAGATTATGAAGAGTGTTACACCCTTTAGTTTTAGTAAGCAACTTTTAGAAAACATTAAAAAAAAGACTTCAGACAATAGGTAAAATAACTATAAGCCAAATATTCTATTTCCTTAATGAATTCAGGAAAGGTAATTTCTGAGTATGACCTAATTTCAACTCCTTTGATAATGGGGAAAAAAGTAATCAATTTAACACTTCTGTTTTAAGCAGTTTTCACAATGAACATATAATGTATACTCATCTTTTATTTTTGCTTGCCACATTAATCTTCAAACACTTACCTGCATTCTCCTCTCCAGGGGTATTTAAGACTTTAGTATGTGGTCCATTTATAGGTATGTCAATATATTCATTACTGCTCTGTATCCATTGTGAGATTTCTGTAGTGGCTGGACTATTTTCTCTTGTAGCACCCAGAGCAGGCAAAGTTACTTCATTGTTTTCCTGTTGTCTATTCTTATGAGGAGACTGAGTCTGATTATTTGTAAAAGTATTTGATTGAGAGAAATCATTAGTTTGAAGCAAACCACTGATCTCCTCACTCTTTCTTTCATCTTGTTCTAATGTGACAGATGACAACATCTGGGATCTATCTAGTTCTGACTCTAATAAACCATGTTCTCCCAGCTCTTTTCCATCAGATATTTGTGTTTTTTCAGGAAACTCCTTTTGCTTAACTGTGGGTGAGAATCTCACTTGTTTTCTATCTAGGGAATTTTGTGAGCCCTCTTCAGTTTTTTCCATGCTGGATTGAGTCTTTATAGAATTGCTTTTTAAGAAGCCTCTGTTGCTGTTGGGGCCCTGAATGCTACTGTTGTTGCGAAGAATTTCGGAGTCATTTGAGCTGGAGCTGGAACTGCGCTTCAGAATTCCTTTGGGAAGATTACCATTTTGGTCTGCCTTACTTTGGGATCTTGGTAAAGGTTTTTCATTTTCTTTTACAAAGTCTTGCTGTTTGGGAACTATTGTCCTCTTTTTTGGCACTGGAACCTGGGCATCTCTTTCTTCTGATGAAACAGGTATTTCAGTATTTGAAACCCTTACACTGTCCACAGTACTTTTAGGTGTTGATAATAGTTCTGAAAAATATAGGGGGAAATGATAGGGAAGCATAAAAAATAACAAAAATGCTATAGTAAAGTCAGTAGCATCTTGATTTACCTATATAAGAGCTGTATTAGTTACATAATGAACTGAAAAGTAAAGCCTGCATTAGATCTCTATAGTATGGGTGGCAGCAGACTAAACTATTAAAATGAGTGAAGAAATATATCTTTCAGCAAAAAACTCAATGTTTGCAAACATGCAAAAATAATGTTTAAGTATAGAAAAATAAAAGTAACTAACAAAAAATATTAAATTTAAAAAGTTATTATTTAAAACACATGTAGTCGTAGATATGGAACCCAGCCCCACTTATAGAGTAAACTCAGGATTATGCTTCTTAATTTGAAGCTAGGTATTTTGAATGTCAAGTAAGAATATTCTACAAATGTTATTATAAAATATCACATAAATAAAAAAAATAGGTTGAAAAAAATGGGAATTGGTTTAATGTGTACAATTCGATGTTGAAATGATCAAGGGTTTACTGTGTGCAGCAATCAGAAAAACAAAGACTGTGTGCATAGTGTGTTAAAAGTAGCTCAAAATAGCCCTAGGAATGGCAAAAAGTAGTTCTGCATTTAAAGTTTAGAAACATACACTTGTACTGGAAGATATTATGAAGAATTCTACACAACTGTTTTTGTAATATTCTAAAAGTGTAAGTGATTTTATAATTTAGCAGGACCACTAGTGTGCCACGTTGGACCTGAAAGGCTCTTCTTTTTAAACCTCTGAACCCTATATCTTTACAAACACTGTCCTGAGATTTGATTAGTTAATTCAAATATGCTGGTGTGACAATAATTTACTTTAGACCTTTTTAGACTGTTGTCATACTGAAGATCAGCCTGTATGTTTTATGACGTGCGTTCTATTGATTTCTAAACAAAAGCACATGTGTGCTTAGTTAATTTGTTAATGCATAGCAGTTCATTATTATTCATAGATATCTTCTTACTCGACCACTAATGAATTGATAAGTTTCCAATTGGTCTAATTTTGATTGATGCAGCTTGTTGCACTTTATGAATTATACCTTTAAATTTGCCCCAGTTATCCTCCACAATCTGAACTTGAAATTTATTTCTTTAAGAGTGTGGCATCTTTTTCAAAATGTGTCTTAGAATGTTCATATAATAGTTCTACATCTGCATAATGTAATCTGCTAAATACTGTAGAACTTGTTCCTTCATTATTACAGAATATTAAGTTCATACAGAGTTCTGTATGGAATGTGCTTCACCATGATGTAATCAGCCATGGTCTGTTGCCACAACTATGAACTCTAGTGCCCATTCAATCCACTTCTCACTGGGTTAATATTTGTGTTTCTTATTATGGGAGCAATTCTATCTTGTTTGATACCGCAGTAAAGTCATAAATAATATAGACACACACAGACAATCTGTGAAGGATATCTATATATTTATGTACATACAACTTCTATCTTAACTCAAATACCCTCACTTTATTTATTTTCTTTATAATTTTAGAATTACCATCACAATACTTAAAGTAAAAAAAACTTTACTTATTAGTATTTAATAAAGATGTTCATGTAAAACCTATCACAATGGAACTTTGTACAATTAAACACATATGGAACAATATACATATCAAAATGATGCAATAATTAAAGAAATGTAATAGTGATAAGCAATGAATTACTCAACTTATACAGCAAAGTTCCCCATGCAGTTTAAAGATGTGCAGGAGTTTAAGTGAGTTAGTGGCAAATACATGCAGAACAGGCAACGTTAATATTAAAGCAAATCTAATGAAAATGGGGTTTGTTTTTTAAACAAATGAAAAACATAAAAATTGTCTTGCTTCATGATTGACATTATATAGACATAAACAAAAAGTTTATGTATTTTGGTCTCTCCAGGATTAATGCAAGGATTTTGCTGACTTATTTAGTAACAACCAAAGTGAAGTACTGTAAGATACTAGCAGTTTTAAGTTTGTATCTGTATTGCAAAGCTAAATGGCAAACACAAAATATGTCATTGTCACCTAAACAAAATAACATTAATTAAGAGTATTAAAAACACATTAAAAAATAACTTCATCCCATTAACCTTTTAAAAAGGCATTGAAAATTAGTTGTAAAAACTACACAAAGACACAACAAAATGGCAAAACTGCTTTAAGATATCTTTTCATTACATCTTTACTCATAGGCAGGTGTAAATATTTTTGAACATTCGCATACAGAGACATTGTTTAATAGAGGTGTTTTTTTTTGTCTGGAATGCTCACTCCGCATGGAGAGGAAACATGTGCTTGGAAAGTGTAGGGAAATGTATTAAATACATTTTAATTTAATTTCATCTCTATATGATCAAATGAGATTATAACTGTAGATTAGTTTTAAAGCATAATTTACATATTATTAGTTTTAGTATAGTTTTTGCTAATTTTGATTTCATCGAAAAGTATAATTTGTACATAACTGCAAGATGATAACAAAACAAAAAAGAATGAACAATGATCAAACTCCAACAGCTGACAGTTTCTACCAAAGCAAAACTCTGCTTCATTTTACTTGTCAATTTTAACAAGAGATGTATATATTTTTTAACTTCATTCTATAGGCTGTATTTAAAAAATACTAAATGTGTTTCTTAAAAAAGATATTAAACATTCTGCCTGTCACAACTATGTTACACTAGAAAATAAAAAATGCAAATCACAATAAAAATTTTTATACATATTTTAAAGTAACCTCCGCAAATACTGCTGTCCCGTCTTTGTTATGAAGTGTTGGCCAAAAACTCATTACTCCTATGGTTTTCATAGAGGAGGAGGAGGAGGTTGGAAGCATGGGAAATCAAAATGTTTCAGTAATCTGTAATTCATTTTTAAAATAGCAAATTTCTAATAATCATTTTTACTAGACTGTTTATACTGTATTGTAAAAACTGAAACAACATGTTAGAGATATTCAGCAGCTGTCATGAAAAATATGCCTATTAAAAACTAATTGTAGTTTAATATTTACTTCCCATAATGGTACTGCAGAGATTTCATTATTGTATTAATGGTGATTCTGCAGACCTAAATAACACTGAAATATGATTGGGTCTTGTTCATTAAAGCAATTACATTAAAGTTAGCAGATTCTTTTCAACCACAGATATTTCTACAGATAAGAAAACTGCAGTCAAGTGTTGAATTTTGGGAGAAATACTCCTTTAAAAAAAGTATGAAGATTACATTTTATGTTTCATCTTTAGGAGAAATAACAGATGCAGAAAACCATGTAAAGAATCTTTCATTATTTTATACCTCTTACAAAGTTATTTTTCTAAATTATAGGTAATTTATATTTCTTCTACTCTTCAATAAATGTTTTCTATAAGTAAATTATGAACAATAAAAAATATGAATATTTAAGTAACTTATTTTAATTTATTCACTTCTAATTTGTTTCTTAGAATTGTGAGATCGAGACTAAAATGTATATTTATTTTATAGCCAGGATTAAAGCTATTTGTTTTTAAGATTTAGGAGTGTGTGGCCTAAATGGGATTTTTAAAACAGGGACTCATAATCTACTTACCTGAATTCTCTTTCATCCTATACCACAATTACTATCATTAACAAGAACAATAAAATATTCTAGTTTCATGCAGGTTATCTGTTTGACTACTGTACCAATCATCAGCAGGTAAACTTCAAACTTCCTTAATTTTACAATAATGTAGCACCATGGTCAAATTTCATTTTTTAATGTCTTGCAATTGCTATCTTAAAAAGTTTCAGTTTAAAATAACAAGCTTCTGTAAATTGTATCAATAGACTCTCTGATTGCAGTAAAACTGATTTTCTAAAGGAGAAAATCTTCACAGTTAAAAAGTAGCCGAGATGTTTAATAAGAACACATTACTATCATATGTTCATACTAAAGCATACAATACAAAGGGCCCATATGTATTTATGTGAGTTATACAGCGAACAAAACCAAATTTAAAATGCTCCACACATTGGAGTAATGATTTTTACAGTATACTTTAAAAAATGAAGTCCAATATTTACCCCCTGGAGTTGTTTCAGGTAATACCAATGAGTTTTCAATAGGCAGTGCTTCGTGCGGAAAAGTAAGCATGTCATCTGCTAGTGAATAATCATTAAATGGGTTCTGTCTTTCCTAATATGTCAAAATAAACAAAGAGAAACATAATAAAAAACATTAAAAATGTTAAACTTACCCAAAAACAAACTAACGATACTTTCAGAACCACAATAATCATTAATTTAACAACCAGTATTTATTTAGTCTATCAAGACCTTTTTTTCAGTACTTATTTTAATTATAGAGCTTCATTTATTAAGAAGAAAACACGTTCTAAAATCTAGTTAATCTAATCACTGCTGATATTAACAAACCTTTCCAGCAGATGTGGATGTCTGTCGTGGCTGGTCAATTTGTGGATCAGCAACAGCTTGGACTGAATTTGATAATGTGCTGTAAAGCAATATTGTGAAATCTAAGTTAGTGTTTGTCATTTTATTTATTAATATCTGTAAAACATTTTGCAATGATAATCATAAAATTTTTTTAGCAGTGTAGTATCAGTCAAAAAAATTAAATACACCTGTTTAACAAATTTTCTATATTCGCTGTGGCAACTCCTAACGGGAGCAGCCAAAAGAAGAAGTTTAAAAAATTTTCTATACATATACGCATACACACATACATACAGTATATAGATGGGAAAATACTGTACATATGCAGTACTGACAGAACAAAACTTTATTGTGAATAAAGTAGGGTTCACTAGTAAAGCGTGCAGACAATATATACATTCTTAGAAAATGGCTATGGTGTATTGTCAGAACCTATCTTGTAACACTGGTGGTTTTCAGACCTAGACCAACCCTGGCTGCTGGAACTTGAAATGAAAACAGGCATATTTGACTCAAAGGTATACAGTCCAATGCTTTACTTAGAAATCTGTGAATGGTGCAGCAGTTCTGTATATGGTGGGAAGCCTTAACAGTATGCCATACTTTGAAAGTATCAAAAAAATCTACTCAAGTAGAAGTATTGCTGTGCAGACAAAAATTTACTTAAGTAAAATTATCTTATACTAGTCGTCCCCCGTGGCTCCTCCCACATAGTAGTAAAACAGAACAGTGAGGAGGGACACGCCCGTCTCCCCACTCCTGATGCTACACTTCCCCTTTCCCTTGGCCTGCAGCCTCTGTCTCAGATTAGTGTGAATATATTGCTCCTGCAAGCAAACTATGATTCTTAGTGTGATGGGAGAAAAATCGCAAAATCAACCAAAATCTTCAAGTAAATTATAGAAAAAAAAACCCTATCTAAATCCGTTAAAGCGAACGGACATAGAGACATTGGATTGTATATATATCTGAGATGGAAACTTCTGGTCACTTAACTATTCACAGTAATAGACGTTTTAAGCAAGGATGCCAAAACCTTTGCATGCCACTATATATATTACATATTTAGCGGCCACTGGGGGCACAGCAGAGCCCAAAACTCCAGACATAACTGCACAAACAATAGTCCCAGGTTTAAAACAGAATTTAAGAACTACCTTTCACTAGGTTGCTTGGCTGCTTTTATGGCAGACCCGGGTTTCTTCCGTTGCCACAGTATACCACCCAGGGAACCCAGCAGGGCTATCGTCCCAAACTACAGTCTACAGTTCAAAAGAACTCATGTTGAAGTTCATACTGGAGGAATCCCAATGAACACAGCCACCTTGCCCACTACAGCGATTACTTGCCTGTCCGTTTTTCTTGCCTTACACCTAAGGCAAGGAGCTATACCCAACCTGGCTGGGATGGAGATCTACCCCGGCTGTACCCATCACAGCAGCCTCCTGGCCAGGTAAGGCAAACTTTCAATTCCAAAGGAGGGCAGCCAGTGTGTGTCAATCACTGTGTGTGCCTGGAGCACCTCTACTGGCTCCGTCGAAGTAAGCAATACCACCCTGGGATGAGAGGAGACACAATCTTCTTTCACCCAAGCCTACCCCACCTTCAGGCCCAAGCAGGCTTCACCACTTCTGGTCAATATGCAACAAAAAACAGGCAGTCCCTGGAGGATGGCGACTCATTCCAGAACCAGCAGGTAATGGAGACATAGTTGCTGCTAACTTGCATTCAATTTGCTTACCTTTTCATTCAATACAACTGATTCTTGTGGCAAGCGCACCAAAGTGTTTTTTTTGTTATTTTCTGTTTTTGCACAACACCAAGATTAAATGGAGGTGGCTCAACTGGTACCCCAACAACAATCCGTCCTGCCTTCTTGCGGACTGTCCACCGGTCACAATATTTACATATAAAGTATATTTATAGTTTTGAGTATTCGAGGCCGTCAATTTCAGCACTTACAAGACTGTACCCACGTGCACTTTGCCATTGTGACATTCTTTTGAGTTGATAAAGTTAATAAAGCTGCTGAGTTAACAAGGCTATTGTAACAATCATAGCCTGCATGTCTTTTTCCATACAAACAACTGTAAACCTGCTTTTGCCCACCCCTGTATATATACGTATATTATATATCACACACACACCTACATAAAGTTCAGCACATATTTATGTAACATTTCTATTTTGCCTCGTATCACTTCATTTAATTCATGAGATGGTTAAGATCGACAAAAGGAGTAACACTAAGAGTAATGTATATATAAAATAATGGTTTTGTAGTTTTGATTTCTTGTTAAATAAGTGTGTTTAAAATCCCTGTGCAGATTTAGAAGAATAGGATTATAATCAGTAATAACATTCCAAAAAGGATGAAGCCACAACTGTTTACAAGAAAAGAAAAAGTTATGGGCTTAAAATACATGATTTTAATATTTAATATTCGAACTTGACTTTTTCAAAGTCTTATTTTTCTATTTGTAACATATACTCTTTAAATTCATAAGAACATTGGACTTGATTCTGTAATTTATAGTTTGGGATTATATTCATGCTATGATATATTCTTTAAAACAGTTTTAAAAAGTAAATCTTTTAAATCTTTGCTTTCACAGTATTGTAATGTGGTCGGCTTTATTAAAAAAAAAAAAAAAAAAAGTTTTACTTTTACATCAGTGTTCAGTGTGCATAAAAGCATTTTTTAAAATGTATTTATTTATTTTTTAAACCTATACACGGGGTGGACAAATTATTAAAGTACCACCTACAAAAACGGAGTTTGACTCTGAATGTTAGCCATATTAAGTTAATTGACAAATAACATCACATTTCAGATAAAAAAGGATGTCTGAAAACTTCCATATAAAAGTTCACTAACAGAACAATAACTCCTTGGCAAGTTAGTAACATGACTTGAATGCTGACAATACGATCTGCTTAAAATGAGTCACAAGTTTCAATAATTATAAATGAGAGAGCACACCTCAAAAACACACATCTAGCTAGAATGAAAACATAAAAAAAGAGTGTTAGAAGCAACTTTGGACATGGACCAGGAATTTTTTTTTTTTTTTTTTAATAAAAGGAGTAATTCTAAGGTGAAAAATGAAAAAAAAGATATTAACCATCCTGAGTGGATGAATGGGCCAGGTTTACTGATATTTATTTCAATATCTTACATATCCATTCACTTTATATCCTGTAAAACACAATTGTAATACACACTTCCAAGGGAACAACTGACTTTATTACAACAACTGCTAAGTATATATACATTGAATTTAAAGACCTCTCATCTGCACTAAAGGTGTTGTGGACTCTCCCTTTAGGGTGCAGGGGCAAAAACAAGGATAGATTTCTCTCTTGGATGTGAAAACATCATATCTGCAAGTGAAGGTTTGCTTAACTGTCACTATGCATGTACCACCTTTTAGAAATAATGATACCACGGCAGGACAAAATGTTGCATATTCCTTTTTGCTATACTTTATATACCAGGACTTCTTCTGCTAAAAAGAGCAGACATGACAAAGTTTAATAAAGGTAACTTAGTATGTCTGTAGATTTTGCCAGATAAAAGAGGCGTCTGTAAGAATCTTTATTTTAAGGTTTAACTGCTGACCAAATAACCTTCTCTGATGAGCAAATTGATCTATACTTAGAAGTGAACTATTATCTAATCAGTAGAAGTAGTATCCTCCCTTTATTATTATGTACGTGCATGCCTTCATTCTCTCTGGGAACTGAAATCTTCCTTGGAAGCCTTAAGTTCATTCTTTAAAGAATCTTTGGAGCTGGCTATTCTCTTTAATCCCTTTTTAAACCTTTGGGGAATCATCATTTCCATGATCAGGTCTTCCTACCATTTTTGCCCATAACTGAACCCAGTGTATGAGAATGTGTCTTACTTCAAGTAGACAATTTCAGTACCTATTCACTTGGAAAGACAGGATGCCCTGAAAGAGTCACATTTTTCCTTATGACAGTGCAAAATTAATGGAAAAAGAAGCTACTACCTAACTACTATTGAGCAGAGGAAGACCACAACACAGTATACCATGGACAATGACACATAACCACAAGGCAAATACAAACTTGAGTAAAGTTCTTTGCTTGTGGCTGAAACAAAAGCAAATGCAGTCCAAATTTCCTTAAATGCTTGACATTATTAAAACTGCTTGATTTCTGACAGGAAAAGTTAGAAGTACTATGTATCTAGTAAACAGCTAGCCAAAGCTGGCATTCTCTTGTTGGACTGTTACTGGCTAACAAACTAAGGAATACCGATATTAGATATATTTTTTCATTTACAAGCTTTTGCATGAACTGAAAACTACAGCTCTGATTCACACCATAGTACTCAAGTCTCTCTTAATAATGATTGTGCATTCACTTAAGAAAGGGTGAGGAGAAGGTGTCTTCATTTTAAACATCCAAAAGAAAATATTAAGCAGAAAAGTCTGTAAACCAGAAAACCTTTAAATAAAGTAAGAACAACTTCTTCTGTTACGTTTTTCTTGTCTCTCTGCCATCTCTTAGGTTGGTATATACGTTATCCTATGTCTATGATCTTTGTATTTATTAATACATTGTGTAATTTTATTTCTTAAAGCAAGAGACAGCTAAAATTATATAAATCTTAACAAAAAGGAACCTGTATCTACAGAGATTGGTAAGCAATATAAAGTGGGAACCTAACTGAATTATTGGCACTGCAAAAAAAAAAAAAAAACATTAATCCAATAATATGTTTTCCATGCAGCACTATTTTTGATATTGTGTTCGGTCTTTAAATGCACAAAAACAGTTCTCTGTGATAGCCTGACTTAATGGAAAATGATGGTAGTGGAAAAGATTGCCAAACCAGCAGTGGTGTTTCTGTATTAAGGGCCATTACTGCATTGCCCCACCAGATGTTGAATAAAATGAGCAAGAAGCTTCCCAAGTAATTTAACTTACAGTATTATTAAAAGGTTCATAATAATAATCTACTTTGTCTTTTCAAACATTTTTCCAATTTTCCAAAATATGCTGAATGTAATTTCTTAACTGGAAAAGTAATGTTTTTTGTAGTAGGTATAACTGTCTTTTTGCTGGTTGCTGCATGCTTATTTCCAGCTGATGGGGCTAGACCATTTGGGTCTATAGTGTTTTAGGTTTAACCTTGGGTGTATGTGTGCATAATTCGCCAAATCGATTTTCACAGCCAATTTGCTGGCGACTTTGCTGAATTATTTCTTGAAAATCTGCTGTGTGGTTGGCTCACGAAAGCTTTTTTTCCTTCAGCCCTTTGATGCATTTTGAGGCCAGCATGACATCACAGAGCTGTAGCTGTGATGTTGGATGGGGATGTCCTATACTTTAAAAAAAATTCAGTAAACTTAATGGTAAAAATACTGTAAATGGTAAAAGTAAAAGACCTTTTCTGATAAAAAAGGAAAGTTACCTTATGTTCAACTGAAAATTACCTGTATATCTTAAACAACACAGCCAAGTTCTGTAAAATCGATATTTTTCTACCTTCAAAATATGCTAAATACCGTTTACCTGATGCATTACAATTACACTGAAAAAAATCTGTTAATTTAACAGTGTAAAACTGTTAAATAGTGAAGGTAAACAACCGTAAAATGTAAAGCGCGGTTTCAGTAAATCCCGAAGTTACAATATTTGCATAAGGACACGCCCCTTTTACCATATTGTTCCTGGTGAACCGCATACCTTTGAATAGTAGGGGAAAAAAAAACCTTAAAACACAGATGTATTTTTCCCTGCGTGCTGAAGGTTTTTTGAGGTTATGGAAACTAATTTATGGTTGGTTGTATTTGATAAGCTGGCACACCTGTAGGAAACCATACACCACAAAAGCAAACTTTTCTTCCCCACCAGACAGACAATGTACCCTAGTTTCCTTAAACATTGAATTGTTTTCAATGTGTATAATTAAATGGTACCTGTTTGTTATTGGTTGTTGTTACTTTACTGATGCAAGCTGTGTACTGGGGTTTGACCCTGACAGTACTTTCTAATGGTTTATTGATTGGCATATTTATTACACTACATGAATTTCTGGGTATGGTTAAACATTCCCTTCTGTTGGAATGTGTTGCAAAGAAAAAAGACAGTTTTTACTACAAAGTTATACCATAGACCTAAAAATATTGTCACCTTATTTATTACAGTAAAATTTTGGCAACCCAGCTGCCAGTACTTCACCATAAATGTAACATTTTTTTTTTTATATAAAGTGTACCGTACACCTAAAAATATTGTCACCTTCTTTTTTACGGTAAAATAATGGCAGCTGGGTTGCCAGTTAATAATTTAATGTTAATACACATTAATAATAATAATAATGTAACTTTTTTTTTTTTTTTTTTTTAACAGTGTATTGATCACACATGCATACTATAAGGATAGTAGAAGCGTACTACAGTTCACACTTTATTGCACTACCTGAACTTCTTCTATATGCATGAATAATTTACAGCATATACACAAATGTCATTATCCAATCAGTGTTTCAGCTGGATTTATACTCCACATGCATTTAACAAAGGAAAAAAAAAAAAAAAAAAAAAAAAAAAAAAAAAAAAACAAACAGTATTTTCATTTGAATGGTACATTAGCTGTCCATAATGAGAAACAGTTTGGTGTTCTGCATACACCTATGGAATGTTGTGCCCTTACTAGTGGATTAACAATATTATGTTCCTCACTATATAGCATGGATCGGATAATGACAGCTGTGACGTGACTGCCTCACCAAGTTGCTAGAGTGCAGAAGGCAGTGCAGTAGAAAGTTATGGCACTGCATGTGCTCTAATGCATGCAAGGTTGTAATGCCAGGATTAAAGTACATTACAATGGAAAAGTGGTGAACTTACTGTGGAGTGGTTTCTGGGGACCTTGTTTTCCATCATAGATGATGGGCGTGTGTCTCATGCATGCATGGTCATCTGGAACCACCAACTGCATAACAGGAGTTGGAAATGAGCTCCTGTTAGCCTTAATATTCTTGAATATTTGAACTAAAGGAACAAGGTGTTGGAAATGGTTACACCAGATTTTTGATTATTGTTGTGCCAAATGGAAAGAATTATTTCGTTTTTTATATACATTATTCACTGGAAGATTTTTTTCACTGTAATTGTAATAAAATTAATGGACGATTTTACTACTACTAACAAGATGTTTCAATCTTCTTGATGGAAGAAAAAAGTGTGAAATATCTTTACAGATAGATCAGAAACAAAAAACGATGCATGATATATACACATTATATATTTTTTAACTTGTATTTTTTTTGTGATTATTGTCCCGTCTGTGTCCTTTGTTGTTTCAAGCTTGGTGGTGCATTGGTTAACACTGATACCTCATAGCTCATATCACATTTTTGGCCACAATCAGTCCAGCATCGTCGTCAGATGCTTTTCTAGCTCTCAGGGACACTTAAGACCATTGTGTCATTATAATCCCACCAAAACTAGTTCAGTTCCTCTTGCCCATTGGCTTCAGTGCATCTTGCCATGTTTGGCAAAGTTACCAAACATTTCTGCAATTTCATTGAAGTTGTGGTTAAGTAAATTCCCGTGGGTATACTCATGTCTAGCATGCACACATACAACATCAAGTTTTCATTAAGAAATTAGGCTTGAAGGCTAGAGGCCCTTATTCTTGGCATTAAAATGAGGACCGCTTTTTCTTTTTAAATCCATCTTCCAAACTTTTTTTTTCTTTTTCAGTCAAGGCTATGCATCACAAGCCAATGAAGATGTACGAATATTCACGTAACTTTAGTTCCCTTCAAGGTCGCCACTGTACTTGGAAGAAAAAAAATTCAAAGTAGATCATTGTCAGGAATGCACTGAGCACAATACATTATGCTGATCAAAATGGGATTGAGCAGTATCTTGATCTTCACCCACTGATGAGGAGGAGCTGTTGGCACTAAATTTGAAAAATCCTTATGTGTGCTCCTTCCACAGCTAGTAGTAAGATATCTCTGTTTCCAAGTGCAGGGTCCTTGTATGGAAATAATAGTTATGTACAAATTCATTTTTCTGAATTGTTTGCCGAGATTATATATATATATATATATATATATATATATATATATATATATATATATATATATAAAAATAAAAGAAAATCTTGAGACGAGACTATTGCCAAGAGATTTTTTCAAGTCCCACCCTCCTCTCAACCATTTTCAACCTTGCCCATGGTCCTCTTACCTCTCATTCATGTGAATAATTTTGTCAGACACAGTTCCTGCACTCTCAGCTCTTATAAATGTTTACGTTTTCCTCACTTTAAGTTCCCAATAAAGTAAGACTTATTATGTCCAAATCTTACTGAAGAATTTCATCCCAAAGGGTTATCAACCGAAGAAATGAGTACACAGGCAATCCTAGCACTGAGAAACGAAGTCAAACAAATTAATGCGAAAATTGTCAACCGGTTACACGGCAAATTGGTTTAATGTGTATCAATAGACTATTTTGAAACAGTTAGTGGTGATGGTGCGGAAGTTGAAAACATCAGCTTACAATATCCCATAGAATATCAACAATCGTTAACACAGTCTGGTCTTCCACCGGCCAAATTACTGTTGAAAGAAGGATGTATCGTAATGTTATT